>NW_022990279.1:68864-71364 GCF_902827175.1 Gymnodraco acuticeps | reverse complement strand
TACATAACTGATATACACCTGAACATCAGCAGGAAGAGGACTCCTTTAAGTAGAGACACTACCATATGATATACACCTGCAACATCAGCAGGAGAGGGACTCTTTAAAGTAGAGACACTACAACTGATACACATGAACATTCAGCAGGGGACCATTTAACAGTAGCGACACTACCTACTGATATCACCTGACAAGCAGGAGAGGACTCTTTAAGTAGATGACACTACATACTGATTATACACCTGAACATTCAGCAGGAGAGGACTCTTTAAAGTAGAGACACTACATACTGATATACACCTGAACATCAGCAGGAGAGGACTCTTTAAAGTAGAGACACTACATACTGATATACACCTGAACATCAGCAGGAGAGGACTCTTTAAAGTAGAGACACTACATACTGATATACACCTGAACATCAGCAGGAGAGGACTCTTTAAGTAGAGACACTACATACTGATATACACCTGAACATTCAGCAGGAGAGGACTCTTTAAAGTAGAGACACTACATACTGATATACACCTGAACATCAGCAGGAGAGGACTCTTTAAAGTAGAGACACTACATACTGATATACACCTGAACATCAGCAGGAGAGGACTCTTTAAAGTAGAGACACTACATACTGATGACACTACATACTGATATACACCTGAACATCAGCAGGAGAGGACTCTTTAAAGTAGAGACACTACATACTGATATACACCTGAACTCAGCAGGAGAGGACTCTTTAAAGTAGAGACACTACATACTGATATACACCTGAACATCAGCAGGAGAGGACTCTTTAAAGTAGATACACTACATACTGATATACACCTGAACATCAACAGGAGAGGACTCTTTCAAGTAGAGACACTACATACTGATATACACCTGAACTTCAGCAGGAGAGGACTCTTTAAAGTAGAGACACTACATACTGATATACACCTGAACATCAGCAGGAGAGACTCTTTAAAGTAGAGACACTACATACTGATATACACCTGAACATCAGCAGGAGAGGATCTTTAAAGTAGATACACTACATACTGATATACACCTGAAATCAGCAGGAGAGGATCTTAAAGTAGATACACTACATACTGATATACACCTGAACATCAGCAGGAGAGGACTCTTTAAAGTAGAGACACTATACTATGATATACACCTGAACTTCAGCAGGAGAGGACTCTTTAAAGTAGAGACACTACATACTGATATACACCTGAACATCAGCAGGAGAGGACTCTTAAAGTAGAGACACTACATACTGATATACACCTGAACATCAGCAGGAGAGGATTTTTAAAGTAGAGACACACTAATACTGATATACACCTGAACTTCAGCAGGAGAGGACTCTTTAAAGTAGAGACACTACATACTGATATACACCTGAACATCAGCAGGAGAGGACTCTTTAAAGTAGATACACTACATACTGATATACACCTGAACATCAGCAGGAGGTACTCTTTAAAGTAGATAAACTATATACTGATATACACCTGAAATCAGCAGGAGAGGACTCTTAAAGTAGAGACACTACATACTGATATACACTGAAACATCAGCAGGAGAGGACTCTTTAAAGAGAGACACTATATACTGATCTACACCTGAACTCAGCAGGAGAGGACTCTTTAAAGTAGAGAACACTACATACTGATATACACCTGAACATCAGCAGGAGAGGACTCTTTCAAGTAGATACACTACATACTGATATACACCTGAACATCAGCAGGAGAGGACTCTTAAGTAGAGACACTACATATGATATACACCTGAACATCAGCAGGAGAGGACTCTTTAAAGTAGAGACACTACATACTGATATACACCTGAACATCAGCAGGAGAGGACCTTAAAGTAGAGACACTACATACTGATATACACCTGAACATAGCAGGAGAGGACTCTTTAAAGTAGAGACACTACATACTGATAACACCTGAACATCAGCAGGAGAGGACTCTTTAAAGTAGAGACACTACATACTGCTATACACCTGAACATCAGCAGGAGAGGACTCTTTTAAAGTAGAGACACTACATACTGATATACACCTGAACATCAGCAGGATGAGCGACTCTCTTAAAGTAGAGGACACTACATACTGATATACACCTGAACATCAGCAGGACGAGGAACTCTTAAAGTAGAGACACTACATACTGATATACACCTGAACATCAGCAGGAGAGGACTCTTTAAAGTAGAGACACTACATACTGATATACACCTGAACATCCGCAGCGAGAGGTACTCTTAAAGTAAGAGACATACATACTGCTATACACCTGGCTGACATCAGGCAGGAGCAGGGACTCTTTAACGTAGAGACCACTACATCCTGCTATTACACCTGAACATCAGCAGGAGAGGACTCTTTAAAGTAGAGACACTACATACTGATATAACACCTGAACATCAGCAGGAGAGGACTCTTTAAAGTAGAGACACTACACACTGATAGACACCTGAACATCAGCAGGAGAGG
>NW_022990279.1:67500-68641 GCF_902827175.1 Gymnodraco acuticeps | reverse complement strand
CTCCTCTTCTATAAAAACCTGTCTGAAAATGAGCTGATCAGATTTTGGCCACGTTATGATGTCATAACGATGTGTTGTCTTGTGTAACCATTAGCCAATCAGCAACCAAGGAACCCCCCCCCCCCCCCTTGTCACCTGAATCTCCTCCTAGAGCACCATTGTGTTCTTTGTAACCACATCTCTCTCAGAGGGGCGTGGGGAGGGGCTCCTTATTTTCATCTAAAGTAACAGACAGAGAATCAGCACTTTGGAAACAGGGCTGAAACAGAGGGGATTATGGGTAATGCTGCGATGATCTGTTTGGTGTTTCAGCCAATCAGAGACAGGCTCTGGATATATCTGAGACCTGTGATGTATTGATGAAGAATAGTATAATAGGGAACCTTTAAATAAAAACAAATACAAAAAGGACCACATCCTACACAGTGTCTTTGCAGAGACTTCCAGCAATCGTTTAAATATTCTACAGAAACAACAACAGGTCTTAAACCATTTTTGGTAATTTGTTGATCATTTTTTGACGACATTTTTAATTTCCCATCCCACGATCCACCCCTGCTTTTCTCTCTCTCCTGCTTTATTTTCCACTGAGTCCCCGGTTGCACTAAAGCACGGTTTGTTAATGTGTCTCACTCATCAAGCCGCTGACCTGGAATGATTATCCACATGATCTGCTCCTTCCTCCCTCCTCCTCTTCCTCTCTCACTTCCAGCATTTGATCTGAATAACATTTCAGGGAAACCACGGCCCCTTTTTACTTTGTGCACTCAATCTGATGCTAAAAACGTCAATTAGGGTTCACTGGAGCAGAATAGAAGGTTACATATAGCCTTGTTATGTCAGATGGGTGTTTTATAGTGACTCTCCATGAAAACACTGAACCACAACCATGGCTTTTGTAATATGGCATTGATTACCATATTACATTCAAGTTATTACATGTTTGTTGTTGTCAATGAATGCTATGAGACCACATAGGTTATAGCTTTTGGTCTTTCCACTGACATACATGTCATCTCACAAATACAAAGATTCATTTATACCAAAGACTCAATCATTTCCTGTAGTTTTTCTCAAACAAATAGGACAAAAATAAGGCATTTGTTGGTGAATATTCTCACAAGGAGATTCATTTGAACAC
>NW_022990279.1:52500-62500 GCF_902827175.1 Gymnodraco acuticeps | reverse complement strand
ATATATTCAACAGAGGTACAAAGTCATGCAAATTGTTTTTGTTACGTTATGCAGGAGGCATTGAGCTTTGATCAAAACACTTTTCACTAATGATAGCAGCAAGATGTTGTCCCTAACGATTTTAAACAAAGGTTGATTGTCAACATTGACAATTAAAGGAATAATTAAGAGTTAAATCTGAATTAATTCTCCTGCAACCCAGCACAAATTCTTCCTCATGTTATAGCTAACAGACCAATGGACCCCTGGAAACTTGCCTTAGTTACTCAAGCTGCCATGCTTTCATGTTGAAGGTGTTTGGTTTATATGAGACATACAAAGTCTTTCATCATACAACTCTAGTTTTTCACATCATGAGAGTGAATTGTTACATTTAGTCCCTTAAAAACATCTTAATAAATAGTATTGTCCACCTCCCTGTATCACAGCTGGTTGCAGGAAAGCCAAACTGTCAAGGCGGTCCTGATTGAAACGGAGGTGAGAGGCAGTAATGTTTGACTTCCCTTTGATTTCTAAAGAGTCTCTCTCTCTTCTTCCTCAGTCTGGAGAGTCTGTGTTAAACAAGCGAGCTGCTGCAAGGCGGCCATCCTTCAAGGATGAGGGACGCTATTGATCTGATCCCAGAGCAGTGGTTTAACTCCCCAGCAGGGGGCGACGTCTCTCCATCTGGACGCTCAGTGAGAAGCCAGCTCTCACAGGCTGCAGTATCCGTCTATTTCAGTGTTTCTCAAAAAAACACACACGGACCACCAAAACAATAGGCCTGCTTATAGAGGTGTGAAATAGTGGAGTACAAATACTTCGTTACTGTACTTAAGTACATTTGTATGGTATCAGTACTTTGCTCCACTACTCATTTTTCTGACGACTTTTTACTTTGACGTCTTACATTTTGAACACAAATACCTGTACTTTCTACTTCTCACATGTTGAACTCAAATACCTGTACTTTCTACTTCTTACATGTTGAACACAAATACCTGTACTTTCTACTTCTCACATGTTGAACTCAAATACCTGTACTTTCTACTTCTTACATGTTGAACTCAAATACCTGTACTTTCTACTTCTCACATGTTGAACTCAAATACCTGTACTTTCTACTTCTCACATGTTGAACTCAAATACCTGTACTTTCTACTTCTTACATGTTGAACTCAAATACCTGTACTTTCTACTTCTTACATGTTGAACTCAAATACCTGTACTTTCTACTTCTTACATGTTGAACTCAAATACCTGTACTTTCTACTTCTCACATGTTGAACTCAAATACCTGTACTTTCTACTTCTTACATGTTGAACTCAAATACCTGTACTTTCTACTTCTCACATGTTGAACTCAAATACCTGTACTTTCTACTTCTTACATGTTGAACACAAATACCTGTACTTTCTACTTCTTACAGGTTGAACACAAATACCTGTACTTTCTACTTCTTACATGTTGAACACAAATACCTGTACTTTCTACTTCTTACAGGTTGAACACAAATACCTGTACTTTCTACTTCTCACATGTTGAACTCAAGTACCTGTACTTTCTACTTCTTACATGTTGAACACAAATACCTGTACTTTCTACTTCTCACATGTTGAACTCAAATACCTGTACTTTCTACTTCTTACATGTTGAACTCAAATACCTGTACTTTCTACTTCTCACATGTTGAACTCAAATACCTGTACTTTCTACTTCTTACATGTTGAACTCAAATACCTGTACTTTCTACTTCTTACATGTTGAACTCAAATACCTGTACTTTCTACTTCTTACATGTTGAACTCAAATACCTGTACTTTCTACTTCTTACATGTTGAACTCAAATACCTGTACTTTCTACTTCTCACATGTTGAACCCAAATACCTGTACTTTCTACTTCTTACATGTTGAACACAAATACCTGTACTTTCTACTTCTTACATGTTGAACTCAAATACCTGTACTTTCTACTTCTCACATGTTGAACCCAAATACCTGTACTTTCTACTTCTTACATGTTGAACACAAATACCTGTACTTTCTACTTCTTACATGTTGAACTCAAGTACCTGTACTTTCTACTCCTTACATGTTGAACACAAATACCTGTACTTTCTACTTCTTACATGTTGAACTCAAGTACCTGTACTTTCTACTTCTTACATGTTGAACACAAATACCTGTACTTTCTACTTCTTACATGTTGAACTCAAATACCTGTACTTTCTACTCCTTACATGTTGAACACAAATACCTGTACTTTCTACTTCTTACATGTTGAACTCAAGTACCTGTACTTTCTACTTCTTACATGTTGAACACAAATACCTGTACTTTCTACTTCTTACATGTTGAACCCAAATACCTGTACTTTCTACTTCTTACATGTTGAACTCAAATACCTGTACTTTCTACTTCTTACATGTTGAACCCAAATACCTGTACTTTCTACTTCTTACATGTTGAACACAAATACCTGTACTTTCTACTTCTTACATGTTGAACTCAAATACCTGTACTTTCTACTTCTTACATGTTGAACACAAATACCTGTACTTTCTACTTCTTACATGTTGAACCCAAATACCTGTACTTTCTACTTCTTACATGTTGAACTCAAATACCTGTACTTTCTACTTCTTACATGTTGAACCCAAATACCTGTACTTTCTACTTCTTACATGTTGAACTCAAATACATGTACTTTCTACTTCTTACATGTTGAACTCAAATACCTGTACTTTCTACTTCTTACATGTTGAACTCAAATACCTGTACTTTCTACTTCTCACATGTTGAACTCAAATACATGTACTTTCTACTTCTTACATGTTGAACACAAATACCTGTACTTTCTACTTCTCTCATTCTCCAAACAGCTGGTTCCTTTAGTCTGAATGTGTGTTTGGTGCGTGATCATTATTCTTTAGAGTCATTGCGTGCCTATTGATTTGAACACGATCCGTGTATCCATCATTTCCTGGTCTTCTCTAAAGAAGAGGGACCAATGGAAACGTTGTCATGTTGCCGTTGTTCAGCATGGAAACATTCATTAGCTAACAATGACATTATTGTTCTATTAATATAAAGGGAGGTCAGGTACTCTTTAAAACAGCTGCTAGTTATGGGTACTTTTTACTGAAGGACACTTCAAAGCCTCTTTACTTTGACTTGAGTAAAGAAGTTTAGTCAGTACTTCTACTTTTACCAGAGTATTTTTAAACACGAGTATCTGTACTTTTACTTGAGTAAAGGATGTGTATACTTTTGCCATCTCTGCCTGCTTGCCATTCCAACAGTTTAGAACAAATGACAGCCTAATAATGACAGCTTAACTCCGCCTCGTTCACACATTAAAACAACAATTAAAATACAACAGATTCTACAAGCATTTCGTTCAAATGCGATTTAAAATGCTCCTAGGTTTTAAATCTCATATGAAATGTAGACTATATTACGGGGGTTTATATTTTTAATGCTATTTTATTGCTATTGAGACGTTTACATTTTGGAATGTTTATTTCTAGTCTTTTAATTGTTATTGTACAATGCCATGTCTTTTTATGCTGCTGCAAGGCCAACAATTCCCAAATTGGGATCAATAAAGAACTTCTTATCTTAGGCTGCAGTATCCGTGTATTTGATGCCCTCTCGCTCCGTCTTTCTAATTAGACAGCAGCCTCGGTCCGATTGCTCCCGCTCTTTCTCCCTTTGTCCTGCCCCCCCGGACTATCAGTGTCACTAACAAATCAATAAAGCATCAGGGTGGAAACCACAGAAATCAGCACAACTGCGAGTACCTGCACTACAGCTTCAGCTCTAACACTGAGAAACGATCCGGAGTGCAGCGCTGTGTTAACGGAGGTACAACTTCAATTCTGAATTACATATCAGCAGATTTCCATCATGCAATGTGATCTACCACCAGAGATGGCACAAAAACACACATCCTTTACTCAAATACATGTACAGATACTCGTGTTTAAAAATACTCTGTAAAAGTACTGACAAAACTTCTTTACTCAAGTAAAAGTAAAGAGGCTTTGAAATGTACTTCAGTAAAAAGTACCCATAACTAGCAGCTGCTTTAAAGAGTACCTGACCTCCCTTTATATTAATAGAACAATAATGTCATTGTTAGCTAATGAATGTTTCCATGCTGAACAACGGCAACATGACAACGTTTAAAGTTTAAATATATTAAATGTCTATCTTGTTGTGCAGTTTATCAGTTGATGTTTGCAGGAACTATTTGTATGTATGTGAATGTCTATGTGCTCCTGTGCTTCAAAGAGCACTTTAAAAGCAGCACACAAGCATCTAAGAGTTGCGTAAAAGCCATGAAACCCTCGAGGATATTCTTCACTCAGATCATAGAGACTTCAAACTGTACTCAGCTGCACCTCGTAGCTTTTCTTCACTGCTGTGGCCATAAACAAATCCCTCCGGGCAAATATCGCGCTAATCCAATACATCCTTCCATCCTAACACAATTAGCATACAGGATTGAAGATGTGTGCTAACCATGATGCACATTCCCGTACAACATGACAGCCTGTGCTTTACAGTACGTCCTTCATAATGCAGACATATTGTTATGCATGTTTGCATTTTAATTCCTTGATAAACCCTTTGACCAACTGTTTTCCAGATATAACAACATCCCCTTGAGAGGTTGCATTTGTAATGAATGCACAGGTATTAAAGGTGTTATTGCTAATATGAAATGCATTCCTAATACACTTACATGCACTTATATATTCATCAGAGGTACAAAGTTATGCAAATTGCTTTCTTTATGTTATGCAGAAGGCATTGAGCTTTGATTAAAAACACTTTTCACTAATGCTACCAGCAAGATGTGGTTCTTAATAATTTAAAAAAAAGATTGACAGTCAAAATTGAAAGTTAAAGGAATAATTAATAGTTAAATCTGAATTGATTCTCCTGCAACCCTGCAAGAAATGTTCCTCATGTTATAGCTAACAGACCAATGGACCCCTGGAAACGTGCTTTAATTACTCAAGCTGCCATGCTTTCATGTTGAAGGTGTTTAGTTGAAATAACACGTACAAAGTCTTTGTGACATTAGAATAAACTATTATTTATGTTGGTGTGTTTGATCACAGTAGTTCTAGAACTTCAATATTTGTTTTAACAACTCTATTACCAGAAAATAACCTATATTTGGAAATTCTGCAAAAGAAAACGCCTTTAGCTTAGGGGTGGTGACGTGAAGTCATGTGACCTTGCTGTAGTTCCTTTATAGCCCAACATTAGCCGCCTTTAGCTTAGCGGTGGTGACGTGAAGTCATGTGACCGTGCTGTAGTTCCTTTATAGCCCAACATTAGCCGCCTTTAGCTTAGCGGTGGTGACGTGAAGTCATGTGACCGTGCTGTAGTTCCTTTATAGCCCAACATTAGCCTCCTTTAGCTTAGCGGTGGTGACGTGAAGTCATGTGACCGTGCTGTAGTTCCTTTATAGCCCAGCATTAGCCGCCTTTAGCTTAGCGGTGGTGACCTGAAGTCATGTGACCGTGCTGTAGTTCCTTTATAGCCCAGCATTAGCCGCCTTTAGCTTAGCGGTGGTGACCTGAAGTCATGTGACCGTATTGTAGTTCCTTTATAGCCCAACATTAGCCGCCTTTAGCTTAGCGGTGGTGACCTGAAGTCATGTGACCGTATTGTAGTTCCTTTATAGCCCAGCATTAGCCGCCTTTAGCTTAGCGGTGGTGACCTGAAGTCATGTGACCGTATTGTAGTTCCTTTATAGCCCAACATTAGATTTTTACTTCAGAAATCATAAAGTAGTGGTGTTAATATGTAGAGATTATGCTGCTGAACAAAACAAGTAAGTATTACAAATGTTTTTTTGCCACAGAGATTATTTTCTGACATAATCCAAAATCACACGGAAAAATCCCATTGGAGTTCTTGCGATGCTAACTTCTGAGTCAACCTACAAAAACACATCATCCCTGCACCACTCTTTGTTCCTCTGCTCCTTTCCTCTCCACTTGTTCATTGTTTCCGGACAAAAAGAGCTGTGTCTGTAGAGCTGAATCCTGACTGATCGCCCTCTCAGAGACATAATGGAGGTCTGAGGATCACATTAGACTCACATTAGAGGGACTGGCCAGCGAAGGTTAATTAAGACGGTGAGACGCCCAAGGACTGCCTCCCTTTTCCTCTCACTTTGTGTCACCACTGCTGTATAATGGTGATGATCGTATTGACGGTGCACATTTACATTTGTAATTTAACATGTATATTTTCTAGTACGGATTATCTTCTTGCTATTGAGATGTTGACATTTTTAAAAGTTTATTTCTTGTCTTTTAATTGTATTGTACAATCCCATTTATTTGTATGCTGCTGCAACACAAACATTTCCCATCTTTGGATCACTAAAGTACTTCTTATCTTATCTTACGTTCTTTGTCTCACAGTGCTCGAAGTGAAGTGAAAACACCAGAGGAGCTGAATTAAAAAACACTTTAGAATGATTTCTAGAGTTTGACCGCATTATGAAAAGCTCTCGGTGAAATCCTGTTTCAAATGCAAATTCCTCTTCCTCTTTCGTATGTCCTTAGAAGTCCTTTCAGTTTCTAGTGGAAAAATGCTTCCTTAAGTTTTGCATATTTCAAGGTGATGATACAAACGGTGGATAGCAATTATATTTTTAGGTATATTTGACTAAATTCCCTCCCTTTCATGCCACCTTTTCTTTTCTTTTTTCAGATTTTAAGACAAAAATATGATGCAGATTTATAGAATATTGTGTATTATTATGGGATACATTACACAAAGGTCTTAAAAGCAATTACAAATCATCTCCAACACACTGTAGGATTACAAACTGCTGACATGCCACCATCAACATTTCATTGAAACTGAGCAATTTTCCATGTTAATGACTTACTTGAACTAAAAATCTTGAATTTGAATCCATAGTATAGGCTATTATTTTGTGTCTTTATCCTCTTGCTTGAACTATGAAGCAATTAAAATTAACTTAAGTTTATCTTTTTGCATTTAAAGCAGCAGTCCTGTCTTTGTGTTGAACTAAGATAAGAGTTATGAGAATGGCGTTGATCTTTCCAATCTAACTCTCTGCAGGAATAATTGCTAATAAGTACACTTTCTAGAATCTCATTATTCCTTGAATGCCTTCCTTTCCAAATATAATAAAGGTTTAATAGCCAGACCTTTATGAAATGTAATTGTCTGACACTGAAAGCACACATTTGAATTTGGTTTTCATCTAATTTGGAAAGAAAACAGGTGTGGAGGTAGATTGAAGCTTCCTGCAGGTACAGCTTTATTAAAATCAATAATAGTCCCGAGGAGATTTATTAAAAATGTGTCACAAGTTTTGATCGTTTTGCTGCGTTATGTATTTGAGTCCTTTCGCTGCATTTTTCCTGTTTTTATCTTATTTTCAAGCTGTGGAGCTCATTCTGTTTTCATTACAGTTCCATCCAATATTAATTTCCACTTTCAGTAACATCTCTGTCATTGGGTCGATGCTTTCATTCAATTGCCTTACCGTGCTTAGGGTACATTTATCTTTCATCGTGTGTGAAAAGGCAGAAGTAACTGTTTAAGTGTGGATTCACATGCATTCATCTCCTCATGTTCAGGGTGGAAAATCCCTAATAAATAAATCACAAATAGACTGTAGGGTTACCTAAATTCACCTTGAGATAGGAATAGCTCATCAGTCACGTTTAAATGAACACAAATAAACATGTTCAGCTTTTGTCCTAACTTCACCTTCAGCAACACAACATGAGAACGGACCGTGTTATGAGAAACACCTGAAGTCACCTATTGTGTCCAAAAGATTGTTATTAAGATTCCTTTTATAGAAGAACAAGAGGAAGAAAGGGGTTAAAAGAGAGGGCCTGAGGTCAGAGAAACCACCAGAAGAAGACTCGTAAACACTAAAGGGAACAGCAGAAGAAGACATACAGGAAGTAAACACTAAAGGGAACAACAGAAGAAGACAGAGAGGAAGTAAACACTAAAGGGAACAGCAGAAGAAGACACACAGGAAGTAAACACTAAAGGGAACAGCAGAAGAAGACAGACAGGAAGTAAACACTAAAGGGAACAGCAGAAGAAGACAGACAGGAAGTAAACACTAAAGGGAACAGCAGACGAAGACAGACAGGAAGTAAACACTAAAGGGAACAACAGAAGAAGAGAGGACAAGAAGTAAACACTAAAGGGAACAGCAGAAGAAGACAGAGAGGAAGTAAACACTAAAGGGAACAGCAGAAGAAGACAGAGAGGAAGTAAACACTAAAGGGAACAGCAGAAGAAGACAGACAGGAAGTAAACACTAAAGGGAACAACAGAAGAAGAGAGGACAAGAAGTAAACACGAAAGGGAACAGCAGAAGAAGACAGAGAGGAAGTAAACACTAAAGGGAACAGCAGAAGAAGACAGAGAGGAAGTAAACACTAAAGGGAACAGCAGAAGAAGACAGACAGGAAGTAAACACTAAAGGGAACAGCAGAAGAAGACAGACAGGAAGTAAACACTAAAGGGAACAGCAGACGAAGACAGGCATGAAGTAAACACTAAAGGGAACAACAGAAGAAGAGAGGACAAGAAGTAAACACTAAAGGGAACAGCAGAAGAAGACAGAGAGGAAGTAAACACTAAAGGGAACAGCAGAAGAAGACAGAGAGGAAGTAAACACTAAAGGGAACAGCAGAAGAAGACAGACAGGAAGTAAACACTAAAGGGAACAACAGAAGAAGAGAGGACAAGAAGTTAACACGAAAGGGAACAGCAGAAGAAGACAGAGAGGAAGTAAACACTAAAGGGAACAGCAGAAGAAGACAGAGAGGAAGTAAACACTAAAGGGAACAGCAGAAGAAGACAGACAGGAAGTAAACACTAAAGGGAACAGCAGAAGAAGACAAACAGGAAGTAAACACTAAAGGGAACAGCAGAAGAAGAAAGACAAACAGACAGGAAGTAAACACTAAAGGGAACAACAGAAGAAGACAGACAGGAAGTAAACACTGAAGGGAACAGCAGAAGAAGAAGACAGACAGACAGGAAGTAAACACTAAAGTGAACAGCAGAAGAAGACAGGAAGTAAACACTAAAGGGAACAGCAGAAGAAGACAGGAAGTAAACACTAAAGGAAACAGCAGAAGAAAACAGGAAGTACATCAGGGAGTCATTTTTAAATTAATAAAATCATTTAAAAAATCAATATTGTGAGTCAAGTCGTTGGTTTATTTAGTTTGTAGCTGTGTACTAACCTCACACAATAACCTTATTGGCATTAAACCTGCTTCTGAAATAAGATGCTGACCTTAAATGAGCTCCTTCATTAACCCAACGCCACAGTCGGATAACCTGAATTCACCTTTCATCATCTGTACAAAAATAACTCGACATGAAAAAAGGTTTGTTGTGCCAGATGTGGGTCAGATGAGCCCACGGTGCTCCTGCTGTTTGTGGTGAGAAACGTTAACGTTAGCGTCTGATTCCCCTGAAAGTGCAGCGGCAGCCGGACCACTAATCTTCCTCTTCTTCACCCAACATCACAGCTCAGGGGATTGGGGATTACAACAATAGGATTTAGGATTTATATATTTTTTATATCTATTTTCCCCACTCACCTCCCTGACTCCTTCTCCCTCTAGGATTATATTAACCTGGGAGCTAAGACAGCAAGGTGTGATCTGGTGGTATAAACTGCATTTTTATACTTTAACTTGCATTTGAAAACAATATAATGTGGTGGCATCAGTAATACGTAAGTAAGTCGAAGTGTAATCAGTTGATGTATAAGTTGTTCCCAATCTGGGGGTCAGGATCCAAACAATGTAAATGTTCAGTGATTGCAAAATGTAGTATTTTTAAAACATTTGTTACCACTTTAGAAGTATTTCATTTGACAATATTTGTATTTCAATTATTTTTGTTTGTATACTATACTCTATGAGTTTATATATTAATATGTTATTATATATATTTTTAATTTATAT
>NW_022990279.1:20000-47500 GCF_902827175.1 Gymnodraco acuticeps | reverse complement strand
TTGAAAGTGTTTGTTTGTGGTCTGTCGAGGCTCATGTGTGGACAAAACAACTATTGGACGGTTTGGCTATTGGAAAACATCTTGTCTTGATATTCCTTGCTCTTAAAGAATATCTCCCACATCATTTTGTCCTTCTTTGTAATGCTTTTTTAAAAGGACACCATGTACAAGGCAGATATGAAAGTTTGTGCATCAGGAGATTCAGATATCAGGACTCACGTTTCATGAATGAATCCAACTTCCATCCGTATTCCTTTTTATGTCATGTACTATTCATTTTAACAGCACCAAAGATCTGATTTTATTTAGTTTGATCAGATGTTTCTATACTCAGAATCACCTTTGTCACACGGATAACAAATCACTCTTGAAAACTACTTTCAATTCAGCTATTGAACACTTTGAAAATGACACAGCTGATGCTCATGTGTAGACAGAACTACGTTTGACCATTGGAAAACAGCTCTTCTTATTCTTCTACAGATCGTTCATCACACACTTCCTTGCATTTATGTCCTTTTAAAGTTGCCGAAGGACACAAATATAAAGATATGGGCGATTCAGGAATCATCATTTACCTCTAGCATCCAACTTCCATCCAACTGTGTTCATCTTTGTGAAATCTATATGTCATTATTCATTTACCAGCACCAAGAGCTGGTTTTATTTAGTTTCTACGACGTTTCTTTACTCAGAATCACCTTTGTCTCATGGATAACGAATCACTCTTGAATACAACACTCCAGCCGATATCTCTGCTGAACCAGAACTGATGGAGATAGAAATAAAACATGTGTGTGTGTGTGTGTTCACCTTTGTGTGTCGTCGCTTCCGTCTGAAGCGCAGCAGCTCCTTGTGTTGGCGGGCGATGAAGTTGACGGCGGCGTATTCCAGCAGCGCCGAGAACACGAACAGCAGACACACCGCCATCCAGATATCGATGGCTTTGACGTAGGACACCTGAAGGGAGGGGAGGAAGGGTTAGAGGCGTCTACGTTCAATTAGATATAAGTTATTCCATTGGATTTGCTGTTGAACAAACCAGCGTGAACAATCATTTAGGGAGAGGGATGCTTTGTGTGGACTCAGAAGGGTTAGGGTTAGTTCTTCACGTAGTTAGAATCATGTCCTCTATTTCTTTCTTACTGCCTATAATATCTATTCGCTGTATTAAGGAAAGTCAATTGATTGTGTTTAAAACAATTCATAAAGATAACACAATTGTATCAATTAATCTAAGCAAGAAACAACTTTCTCTATCGATAATCAAAATAGTTTGAATTTTTCTTTTCACAATCATGGGCCACAGTGACAATGCTAAAAAATAGATATTTGAGTCTTTAAATGACTAACGGCCCGTCCACACTACAGCTTCAAAAAAAGCTTGGAGCTCGGCGTGTCTGAAGCTCGACCAACAACCAATCACATGAATCTCCCGCCCCTGACACACAAGCAGCGGTTTGATTGGCTAGAGCTTGTACTGGCATATGATTTGATTGGCTGACGCTTCCACCGAAAGCTTCAGAAGCTTCAAAAGTTGAACATTGCTCAACTTTTGCAGCCTGAAACGCCGGGAAAGCTCCGCTCTGCTTCCCACAATGCAGTTCGGCTGGAAGCTTCTTCCAACGCCGCTGTGTGGACGGGCCGTTAAAGATGGAAACATTAACTGTATATTGTGAGTGTGCACATTAGTCTTTGCGATGCATTATGACATGAATGCATGATATGTAACCTTTGCAGTGCTCCACAATCTAATGGCCAGCATGAAGATTTGCTGTCTTTTTTTAACCACCTTCAGGGGACCTTAATCTCTAATAAATAACTCCACATTGTTATTAGTTATATCACGCTAAACTACAATTAACTACCAACAGAAAAACACATATCCAAGTATTAACATTTGATTGAGAATCAAACAAATATTTTGCATTTGAGTTTTAGTTTCCTAATTCACATCTTATTGCTCTTTAAGGACAAGTTAGTAAAGCATAGTATGGTATGTTTAATGGAGAATTAACTTTGTGCAAAATACGTAGCACGATAGAAAGACACCCACTGAAGTGTGTTAAAATCAACATATGATTCCATGTAGTATACAACTTGCAGATGAATAATGTTAGATGTTATTGGCATTTGAAAATGAAAGCAATTTGGCTTTTAATTATGATTTGATAATTGATCGTCTCAAATGCGATTACATCCTGCATTGCTAGTGACTTGGGGTTAATCCACGTCTGAAGTGAGACACTGAGAGGAAGAATAAATGAAAACACTCTCAGGTAATTGAAACTCTTCTGCTGAAGTGTTCCTGAACGCAGCACTCAGGGGTCAGACATTAAACCTCTGTTAGAGTGGGCAACCTCCTGCTTTTTAATGACTTGCTTCATGGACATATAGAGGTAACTGCATAAAGTTTAGATCAAAATTGTGAGGTACTTTTTATGTTTTTACGATACGATGATTGTCAGATCAAGTCTGAGAATCTTCTAGCATCACAGCAGCTCCATGTGCAACGCCAACACGGACACATGTACGGCAAGAGACAAGGAAACAGACATTTAACACGTCACTGAGGACTTTGTTTTCATGGCCCTTTAACATACATCTCGTCTGGATTTAAAGTTAACTTGAAAAAGAGTGCTTTAGTCCCAATGTGTGGACTACAAGACAACAATAATATGTCACACAAAACCAGTCGAATGCAACAGATTCTAACTGCAGGAAGATGGACAGGGAGAGGACTGAATTACACCCAGAAATCATACAATTATTAGTTTTAAGGGACACAAAGTATTGGCATCACAAAGAGGTTTTAAGGGACAACAATTCCCGCTCTCAAACTACAGTTTTTTATCAATTAATGTTTCGTTTTGGCTTAACCAGTGACTGCTTCAGTATTTTACAGTGGAGCTTTTTGGATAGTGGGTCTCGGTAAAGGTTAGGGTTAGGGTGTCAATGTATTGGGAACAAAGGGAGATTTGGAAAACCAGCAAAATTCAAGCACTGCATTTCCATGAAGCCATTTTAAATGTGTGAAATAACGTCAAAGGAACAAAAGGAAATGCCTCCTTCTCTACATTTGATCTGGGATTAAACTTTAGGATTGACTGGAGCAGAAAATAGTTCTTAAGTCTTACCAGACAACAATACAATGAACACATAAAACCAGTCCAATGCACACTCAATTACATCCAGAAATCATACAATTCTTAGTTTTAAGGGACACAGGGTATTCATGTTTTAGGGGACAACAATTCCAAATACCAATTCATATTTAGATTTGGCTTAACCAGTTACTGCTTCAGTATTTCATTTTGGATCTTTTTGGATATTGGGTTAAGGTTAGGGTTAGGGTTACGGTGTAAATGTATTAGGATCAAAGGCAGATTTGGTCAAGCACTGCATTTGAAGCCATTTTAAATCTGTGAAATAGCCTCAATGTTTTGGCAAGGAACAAAACGAAATACCGCCTTCTCTACATTTGATCTGGGATGAACTTTTTTAGGATTGACTGGAGCAGAAAAGAGTGCTCTATTGCAACCGATTCGACATGCAAAGAGTGCGCGGTGAAGGAAGATGGACAGGCTGAGGATTGTCTCCATCTCCACACTCAATTACATCCATAAATCATAAAATGATTAGTTTTAAGGGACACAAAGTATGGCCGTCACAAACAGGTTTTAGGGGACAACAATTCCCGCTCTCAGACTGTGGTTTTTAACCAATTCATATTTAGTTTAGTTCCTTTGATGTTATTTGACATATTTAAAATGGCTTCATGGAAATGCAGTGCTTGACTTTTGCTGGTTTTCCAAATCTGCCTTTGATCCCAATATATTGACACCCTAACCCCAACCTTAACCCACTATCCACAAATCTCCAAAATAAAATACTGAAGGAGTCACTGGTTAAGCAAAAACAAAACATTATTTGTTAAAAAACTACAGTTTGAGAGCAGGAATTGTTGTCCCTTAAAACCTGTTTGTGATGCCAATACTTTGTGTCCCTTAAAACTAATAATTGTTTGATTTCTGGATGTAATTCAGTTTTGGCTTAACCAGTCAGTTAAGGTTAGGGTTAGGTTAGGTTAGGTTGACAATAAAGAACCTTGAACCTTGAACCTTGAGGGTGTCAATGTATTAGGGTCAAAGGCAGATTTGGAAAACCAGCAAAAGTCAAGCACTGCATTTCCATGAAGCCATTTTAAATATGTGAAATAACGTCAAAGGAACAAAACGAAATGCCGCAACTCTACATTTGATCTGGGATTAAACTTTAGGATTGACTGGAGCAGATTCGACATGCAAAGAGAGGAAGGTGGATGATGGACAGGCTGAGGACTGTCCGGATAATAAGGGCTAAATGAAGTCTGGTGGGGTCGTCGTCTGATTGCTATCTGCCCGCCAAGTGCCATTATTCAAGAGTGTGTCCCCCCCCTTCTGTCATAACAACTCTCCCTCATCTCCACACTCGATTACACGGCGCAGCCTGAGAGGGAGATCCCTGTTTGAGACAGAAAACCCACAATCAGCCGTTTAAAATCCAATTAAACTATGACTTTAGATCATTTTCACAAACACACAGCGCCTATCTCTGCCTTGTTGTGATTCATGCTCACTTTCACTGAGTCTGATGTGCGTTTATCTGCCGATGCCCGGCTGACTCCCCTCCACCAGAGTAACGGAGAGTCACTGAGGCCTAAACAGTCAACCAGTTCACTCCATTTGAGGGTCAACAAGGCAAAGAGACGAAGAGAAACGGAAGAAGAAGAGCAAGGATTCAACCTTTACCTAATATTAGAGATTTAAAGCACATGTATGTATGTATGTAGTGTCTCTACTTTAAAGAGTCCTCTCCTGCTGATGTTCAGGTGTGTATCAGTATGTAGTGTCTCTACTTTAAAGAGTCCTCTCCTGCTGATGTTCAGGTGTATATCAGTATGTAGTGTCTCTACTTTAAAGAGTCCTCTCCTGCTGATGTTCAGGTGTATATCAGTATGTAGTGTCTCTACTTTAAAGAGTCCTCTCCTGCTGATGTTCAGGTGTATATCAGTATGTAGTGTCTCTACTCTAAAGAGTCCTCTCCTGCTGATGTCCAGGTGTATATCAGTATGTAGTGTCTCTACTTTAAAGAGTCCTCTCCTGCTGATGTTCAGGTGTGTATCAGTATGTAGTGTCTCTACTTTAAAGAGTCCTCTCCTGCTGATGTTCAGGTGTATATCAGTATGTAGTGTCTCTACTTTAAAGAGTCCTCTCCTGCTGATGTTCAGGTGTATATCAGTATGTAGTGTCTCTACTTTAAAGAGTCCTCTCCTGCTGATGTTCAGGTGTATATCAGTATGTAGTGTCCTCTACTTTAAAGAGTCCTCTCCTGCTGATGTTCAGGTGTATATCAGTATGTAGTGTCTCTACTTTAAAGAGTCCTCTCCTGCTGATGTTCAGGTGTATATCAGTATGTAGTGTCTCTACTTTAAAGAGTCCTCTCCTGCTGATGTTCAGGTGTATATCAGTATGTAGTGTCTCTACTTTAAAGAGTCCTCTCCTGCTGATGTTCAGGTGTATATCAGTATGTAGTGTCTCTACTTTAAAGAGTCCTCTCCTGCTGATGTTCAGGTGTGTATAAGTATGTAGTGTCTCTACTTTAAAGAGTCCTCTCCTGCTGATGTTCAGGTGTGTATCAGTATGTAGTGTCTCTACTTTAAAGAGTCCTCTGCTGCTGATGTTCAGGTGTATATCAGTATGTAGTGTTTCTACTTTAAAGAGTCCTCTCCTGCTGATGTTTCAGGTGTATATCAGTATGTAGTGTCTCTACTTTAAAGAGTCCTCTGCCGCTGATGTTCAGGTGTATATCAGTATGTAGTTGTCTCTACTTTAAAGAGTCCTCTCCTGCTGATGTTCAGGTGTATATCAGTATGTAGTGTCTCTACTTTAAAGAGTCCTCTCCTGCTGATGTTCAGGTGTGTATCAGTATGTAGTGTCTCTACTTTAAAGAGTCCTTTCCTGCTGATGTTCAGGTGTATATCAGTATGTAGTGTCTCTACTTTAAAGAGTCCTCTCCTGCTGATGTTCAGGTGTATATCAGTATGTAGTGTCTCTACTTTAAAGAGTCCTCTCCTGCTGATGTTCAGGTGTATATCAGTATGTAGTGTCTCTACTTTAAAGAGTCCTCTCCTGCTGATGTTCAGGTGTATATCAGTATGTAGTGTCTCTACTTTAAAGAGTCCTCTCCTGCTGATGTTCAGGTGTGTATCAGTATGTAGTGTTTCTACTTTAAAGAGTCCTCTCTGCTGATGTTCAGGTGTATATCAGTATGTAGTGTTTCTACTTTAAAGAGTCCTCTCCTGCTGATGTTCAGGTGTATATCAGTATGTAGTGTCTCTACTTTAAAGAGTCCTCTGCCGCTGATGTTCAGGTGTATATCAGTATGTAGTGTCTCTACTTTAAAGAGTCCTCTCCTGCTGATGTTCAGGTGTATATCAGTATGTAGTGTCTCTACTTTAAAGAGTCCTCTCCTGCTGATGTTCAGGTGTGTATCAGTATGTAGTGTCTCTACTTTAAAGAGTCCTTTCCTGCTGATGTTCAGGTGTATATCAGTATGTAGTGTCTCTACTTTAAAGAGTCCTCTCCTGCTGATGTTCAGGTGTATATCAGTATGTAGTGTCTCTACTTTAAAGAGTCCTCTCCTGCTGATGTTCAGGTGTATCTCAGTATGTAGTGTCTCTACTTTAAAGAGTCCTCTCCTGCTGATGTTCAGGTGTATATCAGTATGTAGTGTCTCTACTTTAAAGAGTCCTCTCCTGCTGATGTTCAGGTGTATATCAGTATGTAGTGTCTCTACTTTAAAGAGTCCTCTCCTGCTGATGTTCAGGTGTGTATCAGTATGTAGTGTTTCTACTTTAAAGAGTCCTCTGCTGCTGATGTTCAGGTGTATATCAGTATGTAGTGTTTCTACTTTAAAGAGTCCTCTCCTGCTGATGTTCAGGTGTATATCAGTATGTAGTGTCTCTACTTTAAAGAGTCCTCTGCTGCTGATGTTCAGGTGTATATCAGTATGTAGTGTCTCTACTTTAAAGAGTCCTCTCCTGCTGATGTTCAGGTGTATATCAGTATGTAGTGTCTCTACTTTAAAGAGTCCTCTCCTGCTGATGTTCAGGTGTGTATCAGTATGTAGTGTCTCTACTTTAAAGAGTCCTCTCCTGCTGATGTTCAGGTGTATATCAGTATGTAGTGTCTCTACATGTCTCCATGCTTTAATGTTCAAAAAGCTCTTTATTTTTCTCATACTGCTGCAGCACCTCTTTTCACCCTCTGTCTGATTGGTCAATAGCTCCTTAGCCATCACGTACAAGGTGATGTCACAATGTTCCGAAAGTAAACAAAGGCAAGAGGGGATGTGTGTGGTACAGAAACTCCCTCTGGAGGGAACACAGGGATTTTAGCCTTTGCAGACCGTTTACATGCACTAAAACATATAGAACAAACTACAGGAAAGGTAAAGCCCAAAAAGCAGAATATAGTCTCTTAAAACAAGTATGGATATTCTCTGATGCACAGTAAGTGATGGCGTATATTCTGTATCTTCATTTAAAGGTGGGGTAGGTAAGTTTGAGAAACCGGCTCGAGATACACTTTGTGTTTTATTCCATGGAATGCTCTTAACATCCCGATAGCAATGAATATCTGAAGTGCTTTGACAATAAATCCATAAAGAAATGTCACCCCGGCCCGGCTAAAGTAACTGGATGGCCTACCTGCCTGTCAGCCTTCCATCGGGGCACAAACTTACCTCGTGCCCTCATTGGTCATGTGCGCGTTCGTGTGTTGGAGGAGGGGCTCTGTGAGGAAGTGGCAGATTTCTTCCGGCCGTGTATTTTCAAATTCCAGCGCACTCGAGCTGGTTTCTCCAAAATGACCCTCCCCCACCTTTAAGTGATACACTTTAATATATGCAGATGTAGTAGAGGAACTAAGCTTATTAAAACCAAACCACATCCGGCCTCCTCTCTGGGCTTCTGACGGACAAACTGACCAGCGGCGTCCGGCCGAACTGCAGTTTACTGAACTCAGGCCTCACAGGACAATGTTCACAGGAGAAGGACACACTTAGGAGTGTGTTCTGACCGATCCGCTGACTAATGGATCAGCTCAACAAACTCACATCATCAAACACGTCATCACTGAGGAGACAGACGCTTCTACTACTTGGTTTGAGATTCCCTGTAAACAAGGCGACATATCCAGCTTCTTTTTGAACAAAGAAAATCAAACTGGCCATGATTTCTGTTAACAAATGCGTTGCTTCCAGGCTTCGGTGTTACATTTAACAGATCACATCATTAGGATACAATAAAAGCACCCAGAGATCTACAATCTCCCCTCATACTTTCACCGATACCAGACCATTTTCTATTTGTTTAAATGTGTGTGCATAAACCCAAGAGTGTTGATGGTCCAGCTCAGATGTTACTAGAACCAAACTCCATCCAGGAAATAAACATTTTAAATAATTAAGCTTGTCGTTTATGACGTAATTTTGACTTCCTTTTATCTGTTATTGCAATTAAATCACAGTGGGTTCATTCTACAGATGAACTTAATGAGAGAAGGCTCAATACATGTTTCGGTCAGAGCCTCTTGCATCATCCTGTCACCAAATCAGTTGGATTTTCTCGAAGAAATCAGAAAGAAATATCTCATTTTTCATTAAAGTGGTATTTTCTGCAGGATCAGGATCGTGTTCAGGATTGCCTTTTGTAATTGAGTTGCTGTGAAAGCTCATTTAAAGGGCAACACATCTCTCTTGAGGAAGGTAAAGGCTGTTCGTAGACATTTAAGATTATATGACCTTTGTTGGAACATCATGACTGATACGCTTTGTCTACGCTTGCATCCAACAATACGTTACTGTGAGTTAATAAAGGTATTCTGATCTGATCGGAACCATCCATTCGCCAACATATTACTTGAAGACAGAAAGTATGTCCTCACCTTTTTTTCTTCTGCCTTTCCTACTTCCTTATCTCTTCTCTCCTCACCTTCTCTTTCCTTCTTTCCTACCTCCTTATCTCTTCTCTCCTCCCCTTCCTTTTCTTCCTTTCCTACCTCCTTATCTCTTCTCTCCTCACCTTATTTTTCATTCTTTCCTACCTCCTTATCTCTTCTCTCCTCCCCTTCCTTTCCTACCTCCTTATCTCTTCTCTCTCTCCTCCCTTCCTTTTCTTCCTTTCCTACCTCCTTATCTCTTCTCTCCTCACCTTCTTTTTCCTTCTTTCCTACCTCCTTATCTCTTCTCTCCTCCCCTTCCTTTTCTTCCTTTCCTACCTCCTTATCTCTTCTCTCCTCACCTTCCTTTTCTTCCTTTCCTACCTCCTTATCTCTTCTCTCCTCCCCTTCCTTTTCTTTCTTTCCTACCTCCTTATCTCTTCTCTCCTCACCTTCTTTTTCCTTCTTTCCTACCTCCTTATCTCTTCTCTCCTCACCTTCTTTTCCTTCTTTCCTACCTCCTTATCTCCTCTCCCCTCGCCTGACATAGTGCAGTCCTCCTCTGTGGCATGTGAGGAGAGCCGTGTGTAGGTGTGTTTGTGTCTGCTATCAATCACACACATATGTACGAGTGTCTCTCTCTGTGTGTCTGTGTGTGTGTGTGTGTGTGTGTGTGTGTGTGTGTGTGTGTGTGTGTGTGTGTGTGTGTGTGTGTGTGAGCAGTATGCCCACCTAAGCTCAGCTGTGCTGTGTGATCATTATTGTGACAGCTGAACTGCAGAGGAATCACGGTTCACTTGTTAAATTTTTAGAGCGCATGAAGCACCTAATGTCAACACACATAGTGTGTGTGGGTGTGTGTGTGTGTGTGTGTGTGTGTGTGTGTGTGTGTGTGGGTGTGTGTGTGAGAGAGTGTGGGGATTACAGCATCCCTGGACATAATTATACAATCCTACTGGCTCACGCAAAGTCTGTCCTGTTGTTTTCTCCTCCTACCTTTAATCTGAAAATCCCTCACAGGAAACAGTTTCTCTTGATTTTGAGATATTTAGTTTTCTTCAACTTCCTGTGTCTCCTCCATTTCTCCCTCCATCTGTCTGCCTCCTTTAAACCCTCTTCCCTCCACAAACACAACGTCTCCCCCCTTCCTCCACATTTCCCTCTTCTACTATAACTCTTCTTTGTGTCTATATATTTTCATTTCCTCTCACCGTGTTTAGCCCATACATTATTCAGTGGGAGTTGGAGCTCTCTCTCTCTCTGTTGAATCTCGCATGTTTTCATTTCCTTTCTACGCTCCCTGTTTATTTGGCATCTCCAGCCGTGTGGAGAAAGGTGTGGAAAACATTTGCCACCCTAACCTTCCAGTCATATTCATGCATTTATATCTTTTGACAATGAATGTAGCTTTTACTCAGTTCTGCCATTCACTTATTCTGACTGGATCTCCAAACAACTTTGAAATTCTCTAAATTAAACTGAAAAGAAATGTTTTTGGGAATTTGTCATTTTTGCGGGAGTTTCTTTCTTATTTCATTTGTTTTATTTATTATTTTTACCATATCATTTTTTTCAATTTACTATGATTATTATTACATTTAATTTATGACAACAAATATATGTTTTAAATGTAATACATTGTAAAGTCATTAATTCTCCTACAATGACAAATTCTAGTTTTTAAATATTTCACCCAGATCCATAATTAAATATGTATTTTAGATATCTTTTAAAATTCCCACTTTACACACATTTGTCTTGAATAGCAGCTCAATTAAATGCTATTTAAACTGGAAACAAATGGTATGCAAATGTGTAATTTTAGCGGGAGTTTTTGTCTTATTTGAGTTTATATTATTAATTACTTTTGTTGTTATTATTATTCTTTATTTATTTTCTTCATTATTTTTATCATATTATTTTTTTACATTTTATTTTATTGACTATTATTTTCATTATTATTATTATTATTTTTAATTATTAATATAATTTCCCCACTTAATTTATACACATTGAAAGAATGTTGTACCACATATATAAGCACAATGCCTGCACCTCCAATTATGGTTTATTTCCCCCAGATCCTTCATAAAATGTATTTTTACCAACTTTTAAGACAGAGTTTTCCTCAAATAGCAGCTAGGGTCAGGGTCAGGGTTAGGGTCAGGGTCAGGGTCAGGGTCAGGGTCAGGGTCAGGGTCAGGGTTGGCAGCATGAAACCGAAGCAGGATGAATGAAGGAATGTTGTACAACATCTCATGTAAGCACATTTTTGTAAACGCCTGCACCTCCACAACCACCAACTATGGTTTATTTTTTCCCCAGATCCATCATTAAATGTATTTTTTACCAAAAATGTTAAAAGGTCAGGGTCTATATAAATCTAAGGGTTAGAGTCAGAGGTAGGGTCAGCAGCCTGTAACAGAAACGGGTGCATTTGATTGGTCGTCACCATGGGCAACGAGGCTCTAATCTAAGGGTTAGGGTCAGAGTTAGGTTTAGGTTTAGCAGCCTTCAGGAGGTGCGTTTGATTGGTCCTCACCATGGGCAGCGAGGCTCTAATCTAAGGGTTAGGGTGAGAGTTAGGTTTAGGTTTAGCAGCCTTCAGGAGGTGCGTTTGATTGGTCCTCACCTTGGGCAGCGAGGCTCTGGACCCGGAGCTCTGCGTGGTCATGGTCAGCACGGTGGTAATGCCCAGACCCACGCGGGCGGGCGCGGCGTCCATGTTGATCCAGAAGGAGACCCAGGACAGAATGACGATCAGCAGAGACGGGATGTACATCTGGATCAGGTAGTAGCCCATCTGACGCTCAAGGTGGAAACGCACCTCGATGCACGTGAATTTACCTGGAAGAAGAAAGGCAAGTTTATTCACTGGAGAAAATGCTGCTCAAAAAACAAGTTGAACAAATCATGAAAACAAGGTGTCTTCACTTGAAATAAGTACGAACATCTCCTCAGATTTTCACCTAGGTTTAGGAATAGTGGTTAGGAAGTGCAGATTATTTGGACTATTCGACCGTAGCCAAGATGATGTATTCGACAAAGACTTTGGATAATCAGGTGATCAGTCTGTTGTTTAGGCTGTTAATCTAACCTCTGTTAAACACTTGATGTTCAGAGTTAGTTTGGAAATGGACCTGATGAACAATAATGCAAGAAAACACATCAAGAACAATAAGCTAATGTATCAGAAGCTAACCCTCAAGTGCGGTGGAAACTTGGCTGTATTCAATTGTATTTTATGATAATAGCGCCTATTTAAAAACAATGAACGCTGCAGAACAAAGTCTGTAGTTCCTTTAAGAGTTCCTACATTTTTTAACACATTTGTTAAATGAAGCGTCCCATAACAAAGCCTCAAACTGTGACAGATGAGGTGCTAAAAACGCTTAAAAGCAAATCAGGGTTTTCTCAGTGAAAGCAGAAAAAAAATTATGTTTTACTCCAATTTGTTTGAATCTATTCTGATCTAAAAAGAAATATTGTGCAGCCTCCAGAAAGGTTATTAGTTTATAATGAGACGGCTCATGATACCTTCAGCCACAAAATATATTCACGTCTCAGTTTTATATTCATGAAGCCAATCATTTCGTCTCGGTGGGTGTCCTGTTTTCCACACGGATATCTCAGAGGGAAATACATTTGCAGCACATCAAGAACGAGGGGTTGATTCCAGGAAAAGAGAAATAATAACGCCGGTCAATGTTTAAACTCTACTTAAAAAAGCAAAATGTTCTTTCAACACTTTCCCCGAGGCGCTGTGCTTTCATTAGCATTGAAGATTGTTTTGGAACTCCCCATTATCTTCATCTGAACGGGCTGATTATCTGAGCACTGACTCAGTCATCTCCTCTGAGAACACAGGTAGACACGACGAGGCGGAGGTGAAAGAAAGTGAGAGAGGGATTAGAGGAGGCAGAAGTTGTTGGACTGGCAGAGAAAAAGGAGGATAAGCCGGAGAGGGCAAACACAGACACACTGAAGACAAACTTGACAGCTTTCGAGACAAAATGTCATCTTTCTTCAGCTTTCTCTCTAAGCCAAGTGTAAATCAAGAGCGGAAAATCAGAGCGACACGAATGCTCGGCTTTGCTGAATATCAAACGAAACCCAACATGGTAAATACCTCAAACCCTGAAAACAAATACAGCAGGTGGCTCTGGATTTATTGTGCCAGTTACTTGTTGTCGCATTCTCTGAGAGCGTGTAGGAAGTGATGACTCGACAGAAACTGGGGAAGTTATTGCCTTATGAAACAGAGAAGATTTCCATGAGGTGGTGGTAAATTATTAAAGCCACTATGAGCAAAAGTTGTATTTGTATCTGTAAAATGATACAGCTGGCAGGAGTTTCGTGAAGACATTGACAACCTTGGTAGAAAATGCTTGCATTGTCTTTTTTGGATGTGACCAATGGCTACTGCAAGAGTTTTGTGGTATCAGTGAGATAGTGCGCTGAACTGAGTGCGCTGAGCTTGAATCAGGGAGTAGCAAGTTTGAGTCCCTCTGCAGTCAGCATGTAAAAGCGTCTAACAAGTGACATGTAATGTAATAAAGTCATTTTGAATGAATGAAGGCACGATTAGAACCGTCAAACTCCGTACATTGACCTCTCTGCCTGCACGATTTGGAGAAAAACATGATTGAAATTGCAATTTTTGGGAGCATTTATCGTTTTTGCAATACAGCGCTCATTATCATTGAAAAATATATTCAAATCATTATGCTGTAATTGCTTTAAAGATCTGTACTAACCAAAATATGTTTCATTAAGTCTGTAGAATTTGTATTTGTAGGCTAGGATGTCTCTGCAGCTCCACAATACTTACATTGTATATAACACATGTGAAGCCCTTAAAAACTATTTTGCTACCTGCGATTTGAACATTGCACTAATCGATATTGAGCTATTGGTCAATTTTGAACCATGGCTGCAACAGTATTATATATTTTGCCTTGACATGATAAAGCTTTTCCATCTTTTTAGCAACATAACCAAACATTGTACAGTGTTTGACTTGAAATGTGACTTCAGTGTTTTGTTCGCCTCAGTCGGCGCTTCAGGATTAGCTTTTTTGTCAAGCTGCTGTTTCCAAGGTCAAAAACAAACCTCGGAGAGAATCTGCTTTGTTGTGGGGACAATTCAAGTGCCGTCATTTTGAAAACAACAGGATACTACAGTCTGCCGGCTCTGTAACTTCCAGAGAGCGGCACACTGACATTAGTCTCTCTCACAAAAAGAGAACAATCCCAGCTTTTGAGAATGGGATTTCTCAGCTTGAGGTTTCATCAGGTAACAAGTCATTACACTGTGCACGAACAAATACGCAGCATGTGTATCCAAAAGCTTCAATTGAAACGTCCTTTCATCGTACGATTTGGTGTCACCAGTTAGTTGTGTGCTGCACTATGTGTTGTTGTTGCAGTTGAAAGTGTGTAGATGTGCCTGTTGTGTCTGCCAGCAGCACAGTTACGGCCCCTACACACGGCGGCGTGCGTTGCCGCTTCAACGCTTCTGCCCATTGACTTTGAATGGGGTGACGTCACGATTCGCCGAACTGCATTGTGGGAGCAAAGCGTAGCTTCTCTCGTGGTGCTCGCCGCAAAAGTAGAACAATGTTCTACTTTTGCCGCCTCGACGGAGGCGTCAGCCAATCAAATCCCGCGTATGCAAATCTGACATTACAAGCGCTAGCCAATCAAACCGCGTGTATGTTGGGAGAGCCAGACCGCAGTTATTTCCCATATGTCAAATAATGGAGGAGAAAATGATCGTGGCGGGACTATATGACCAGTCCCTCTTTACATACAGGGATACAAACCGGAGGAGCCAGGCATGGGGGGAGGTGGCAGAGACAGTGGGTGAAACTGGTAGGTTTTCGCCTTTTTGGGGAGTTTATATCCAGTGTACTTCGTTTGAATGGACAGCTAGCAAGCATAGACAGTATATTTAGCCAGCATGGATGTAGCATGAACGCTTTGCTTTGTATGTCCGGGGCGGGAACTTCATGTGATTGGTTGTTGGTCGCGTTGTTCGTAAAAAATCGCCAAGCTTCAGACACGCCCACCGCCAAGCGGTAACGCACGCCGCTGTGTGTAGGGGCCGTTAGTCCTTGTGTGGCTGTGAAGGGAGAGGAACAGTGGTTGTTTACGCCCGCAGCATGATGCCGTAAAAGTGGAGAGATTAGGAGAAATGAAGTCTACCTTCCGCCTTCTCCTCATCTCTCTGCTGCTGCTTTACTATAAAATGCAATATGCATGTCATGAGTAAATTGTACAAGAGCTCAGTTCTATAATTTATATTTTAGTCTCTATTTTTGTTGCTCAAATCCTTTAGTGCCTTGCCATTGTTCTGACAGCCCATTATTGCTCCACTACAATGTCCAAAATTGTCCAAAAGCAAATGTCCCGGGCAGCCTGTTATAGGAAAATGGCCATTGTTTGGTTTCTCTGGTAATACACACTCTCTGTACAACAGAACATAACCTTATTGCTATAACTTCATTGGACTTCCCTTTTTTGTCCTACAAAGACAAAAGGCATGACCTGCCGTACATGACAGGAACATAAATAGTGCATGTCTAGTTGGTAACAGTCGATTTGTGAAAGTATCAGAGATTTTCTTCCCTACAAACTATCCTGACCTTCAGCCTTACAGGTCAATTCCCAACCGTATTGAGAGTTAGTTATTAAACATATAAAGAAAAACAGGCAATAGGGGTCTGATGGGTCTTTTCTGCCTTATAATCAGCCCATCAGCTTCCTGTTGTTGTACTTTGGGAGCAACAGCCCTTTGCACAAATGGGCAGTCGTATAAGTGGGGGTTGCTTAAATGGGCAGATACGTAAACGGGAAATCATATAAACGGACAGTTGCGCACATGGGCAGTCGCACAAAAAGGCAGCCAGACAAGCGGACAGTTGAACAAATGGGCAGTTGCATAAATGGGCACATGCGTAAATGGGCCGTCCGACAAAAAGGCAGTCGGAAAAACAGACAGTTGCGCACATGGACAGTTGCATAAATGGACAGTTGCGTAAAAGGGCAGCAAGACAAACTAAGAGTTGCGCAAATGGGGATTCAGGTAAAACCGGGTAGTTGCATAAAATGGGCATGTACAAATGGGCAGTAGCGAAAGTGGGCAGTCGTTCATTTGGTTTTTAGGTCACACAGAACTTTTCTTTGGACTGTTTAGGTTGAGTAAAAACAGGGCAACAGGCATCGCCAGTTCCTGTTGGATATCTGCATACGATATCCAAGAAAGTGCCAATTCCACACTAAATGTAGGACTATAACATCTTCTAGTTTTTAAAGGTTAAAATAAAAAGGTTTTTAAGAAAAAGCTGTATATGTGAAAAACACAGAACAAGTGGCATTTTCTCCACTAAAGCATTGTGAATAGAGAACATTTGCAACACAGATAATTAAATTAACACACTGCAGTGGTGGTCTATTCAGTAGCAACTGTAACAAATGTCCCTTCTTCTCTTTCTGTAATGTAATGAGTGTGCCAGGGCCCATAATAAAACCACAAGAGAGCCAGAGAGCAATATGGCCGACGATCCATTTAATCAAAGAAGATCAATGGGAGGCAGCCTCATCAATTAGAGTTAACCCCAAAAGACTGGAGAGGAGGGACGAAAAGGGAAGACAGGAGGAAGAGAGGGGGAAATGTGATGTTAGAGCGAGAGGAGAGAGGGATGAGGTGGAGGGAATGATTTGAGAGGACAAGAAGAAGGAGGGAAGGAGAACATGACAGCAGGAGAGGAGGAGGAAGAGGAGGAGGAGGAGGAGGAAGGAGAGTCGATGGGGTTGGACTTGATTTATAGCTGTGATACACTCCAGAGCTTTTAAGTGCTGTCCATATTTCCCATCTGATAAGAAGATTGAAATTATTCAGCCGGGCCCCTATCTCACTGTGGAGTGTGTGTGTGTGTGTGTGTGTGTGTGTGTGTGTGTGTGTGTGTGTGTGTCCTGTATTTAATGCTGCACACACTTGGGAGTCTCTCAGGCATATACTGAATGGTTGCCAGGTGTGTGCGTGTGTGTGTGAACACTATACTTCCCACTGCAGTGTCTTTTAAATGTAAACTGTATTTTCATTCATACTTTATGTACGGTGTGTGTGTGTGCAACCCAGTCTCACGGCATTTCGTGTTCACCAACACGATTTGCCCCTTTTTTTTTCGTGTTGCACAGCACGATTTTAAAAGCAATGTATTTCTACTGCCTGCAGCACGTCTTTTTCTCCAGTCGGGTCGTGGGAGACCGGAAGCTGTGTGGTTCATAAAGACATGTTCTTACTCAATATCAAGCCACAGTTATTGCTTTTATTTGAAATCGTATAATTTCGGACTTTTGTTGCCGTCTGTGAGGAAAATAAATGGCTCAGAGCCTCAGAATACTGAAATCTGTATTTTTAAATATTTGTTTCCTTCTAATTTGTTATTATTTTCAAAATAACACACTGTTATTTACTCACCAATAACACACAATTATCCTTGCTTTTATTTATTGGTTTAATTCCATAATCTCGGGCTTTTTTGGCGTCCGTCAGGAACTGAATTTAAAAATAAAAATAACCGGAAACAGACGTAGGCCTATAAGGGACATTTCGAGCATCATTGCGATTGTCAACATTTCTGAGTTTAGGATGGCCGAAGACACTACACTACCCATAATCCCCAGCTATCGTTTAGGACTACTGTCCCGTAAGGTTACGCAGAGCGTCAAACAGCTGTGTGAAATGGAACGAAACCACGCCAGACTATCCAAAACTGGAATCGAACGCCCCCCCAGAACTACACATGCTGGCTATTGTGTTTCGCAAAATGTTCTATGGGACGTCTCTACTGAACGTTTTCGTTTTTCCCACAATTAGAAGTTGCCAGTATTAAACACATTGGTGTTATCAAATGTAAAACATATAATTAATAAATGGGTGTTAATCGCTTGTGTCCATAATGCGCAGCATTAATATATACCCACATGACAGCTCATTGTTACTTTGTAATTCTACTCCACTACAATTCAGAGGTTAACCTGGTATTTTTACTCCACTGCATTTATTTGAGTTACTTTGCAGATTCTGATTAATGATGTGAAATATAAACAACCCTTAAATCAGACTTTAGTTACACCTGAGTAAAATTCAGGGAAGGTGATTGTCAAGTGCCAATAATCAGGAGAGATATTTGATAGTTGGTGCTTGAGAAGACTAAACATGTATCTGCAATTGACATGAATGGAAACGAGTAATACAGTATATTCATTACTCGTTATTCTCTACTAATAGTTAATTAAAGACTGTATATTATGGCTATTTTGCACATCCCTTTCAAGATTTTCAAAGGTTTATTGACATATCATATACACAACTACGGTGTAGTTATGCAATGAATGAAAGGGTCACAGGTTCCTCAACAAGACATCTATCAATATGTGTGTACATCCACCATCAAACTATCATATTCTGCACATTTCTTATACTATCTACATAAGAGTATAATTCATATGTATAATATCAGTTAAAATAAGTGCTTCAACATAGTTAACATTGCAGGAAAGCAATATATTAGACGTTAAGTACTTTGTCAGGCTTAATATTTATCTGTAGATAGATACCCCCCAAAGTTTTTTTCTTATTTAAAAGAAGACCTTAATCTGTTATTTAATGTTTAAATAAAGGTTAATTCGTTTTTCTGTTTTGCACCTCCTCCTATTAATATATTTGTACATTCTGCACTAAACTGTTTTATTGTAGAGATCACTTATAGTATCTTCTTGATTTTTTATATTCTATATTTATACTTTCCCCCTATGAAAGTATGTACTCTTAATATTTTTTTAATCAAATAAAACACAATAATTCAATAACGTGCTTTAACCACTAGGCGGTGCACACAAGGTACACACAGCCATAATAGCTTTGTATTATTAGTGTAGGACACTTTTGTTTTCGTACAACATCTGAAAATGTGTAGTTTTATTCATGCTTTCACATAATTTTACAGCATATTGCTATACTATTTCAGACTCAGTATTTACATTCTTACATTCAAAGAAAATCAGTAATATCTTTAAAAACTACAGTCCTTTTATATCAGCTGTGCACCGTTATGGTGTACATATAACCTATCTGTGAATTAGATCAAATGTAAAAGTCAGCCGAATTAGTGTTGATACTGCAAGGAGACGTATTGTGTGAAGAGAAATTGAAGATGTTGTTTAATTGTTGATATATTTATGATCCACGTCAAGTATTCAGTTTCGGCGGCATTTCTTCCAGTTTTTCCAAAGGTCTTCTCATCAGGGCTCTATACATAAAGAACTACGGCAGATCTGTAATATACAATGCAGCCGAACCGTGTATTACAATGCCGTTATGTGATGACTTTCAAAGAGAAAAGCAAGAGCGCTCGGAATTAAGTATTATTTTATTCTTTTTAAATGTTTTCCGGATTTCATATCATATAAACACCAAATCCCAGCATGCATTGCGGCTAAAACATCCAATAAGCGAGCTTAAAACCATAGCTGAGGATCTTGGGTAATCGCTCGAAATGCCTATGTCTGTTTCCGGTTATTTTTATTTTGAAATTCAGTTCCTGACGGACGCCAAAAAAGCCCGAGATTATGGAATTAAACCAATAAATAAAAGCAAGGATAATTGTGTGTTATTGGTGAGTAAATAGCAGTGTGTTATTTTGAAAAGAATAACAAATTAGAAGGAAAAAAGATTTAAAAAATACAGATTTCAGTATCCTGAGGCTCTGAGCCCCATTTATTTTCCTCACAGACGGCAACAAAAGTCCGAAATTATACGATTTCAAATAAAAGCAATAACTGTGGCTTGATATTGAGTAAGAACATGTTTTTATGAACCACACAGCTTCCGGTCTTCCTCGACCCGACCGGAGAAAAAAGACGTGCTGCAGGCAGTAGAAATACATTGCTTTTAAATCGTGCTGTGCAACACGAAAAAAAGGGGCAAATCGTGTTGGTGAACACGAATCAATAGATTAAAAATCGTGTTGGTGAACACGAAATGCCGTGAGACTGGGTTGGTGTGTGTGTGTGTGTGTGTGTGTGTGTGTGTGTGTGTGTGTGTGTGTGTGTGTGTATGTAAATGTGGTTTTGAAGCTATCGCCTGTAGTCAGTGCTAGTAAGCAAATGTTAGCATGCTAACATTGTAAGGTAACATCTGTTGAATGTGATAAACATCAATATTGCTAACCGTTAGCATAATAGCATTCTTATTGTGGCATACTAACGTTAGCTATCTCAAATACCTGCTGTGTCTCAGTATATGCTAACAGAGATGCTAACAGAGATGCTAACATGACGGGGGGTCATCTCTATATTTGCATGATCCTCGTTGTAATGCAATATCTAATTTATTTTATAAAATTTAGTACAGTTTAATTACAATGTATTGATGTAACTTGCTCCTTCAACACTTGTATATGTTCACCAATCTTTCTATAACCAGTTTTTTAACAATACATATTTGTTTTTTCTTTATTTAAAATGTAAGTCTACTCTTTTCCTCTTGTCTTTTATCCACACTGAACCTTTGCTTTTGTTTTCCCCCGCTTCGGGACGGATAAAGGGTTTCTGATTCTGATTAGAAGGGATAGTTTTGCAGATCTCATGCAAAGGGGTGATGGATGGGTCTAATTCTGGTTGAATGGTAAAATCCATTCAACCAGTGTGGAGAGATCAATCAGAAGTCAACAAAACTGTCCGTCTGCAGATTTCACAGCGTTGGTTTTCGAGTATAACCTCATTTGAACTATGGGGAAACAATGCTGAGACCATACAGCTGTTTAAAAATGTGTCCTTAAAGGTGGGGTCGGTAAGTTTGAGAAACCGGCTCGAGATACACTTTTTGTTATATTCCATGGAATGCTCTTAACATCCTGATAGCAATGAATACATGAAATGTTTTGACAATAAATCCATAAACAAATTTCATCAGTGGAAGCCGTGGCGCTGTAAAAAGCACGACCAATCATCTGAGCCGGCCCGGCTAAAGTAACTGGATGGCCTACCTGCCTGTCAGCCTTCCATCTGGGCACACACTTATCTCGTGCCCTCATTGGTCATGTGCGCGTTTGTGTGTTGAAGGAGGGGCTCTGTGAGGAAGTGGAAGATTTCTTCCGGTGTATTTTCAAATTCTAGCGCACTCGAGCTGCTTTCTCCAACATTACCTACCCCACCTTTAATCTCTATTTTAAGGGAATATGGAACAGAGGATATGCTCCTGCATTACTCTTTGCTGAGGAGCTTTTTGTTGGTCTTCACTTCATTGAAAGGCTCTTTCCAATTCAGACCATTGATAGAAAAACAGCCCTGCATGAAATGCTGTCCTAATGTTGTTTAGGCCATTAAACATAATCCCAGAAGTCCATTCAAAAATGAAACCACTGCACACATGTTGCAGGAAAAGTGGAGTCAGGCTCAACATTGGTTTGGTTTTTGGTTGATTAGCTTAATGCTAGGCTAATCATTATAAGGATGAAGATGGTTATGGTTTGGTTGAGGGACTAGGACAAGTATGCATTCATCAGGTGTGAACATCTGTTGTTAACAAACATATCAGCAGAAATACAACAGACCTGACTGCAATGCAGCAGAAACTGTAATTAGTATTTCAAACAGGGCTTTTTCTTAGTGTGTGCTGGTGTGGATGAAGGGATGGAAAGAAATACAAAAAGACAACAGCCAGATGGAGAGAAGAGGAAGAGGAAGACTGCAGCTAGTAAATCGACACCTTGATTCGCTCTTAATGCTCCATCGGGGAGCAGTGAGGCGTGTGCACACACTCACACACACATATATGAACACACACATATGAACACACACATGCCCTCAATTGTACGTATGCACAGTAACAGAGGAGCTGGAGAGTAATAAGTCGGTAATGAGAAGAGAGAGGGGAAGAGAGAGAAATGTAAGGATAGACTAGGTGGGGGTTAACTGTCCATGAAGGATTAATGCCTTCAACTCAAGAAAATTAAGAGAATAAGAGGAAAGAAACGGTTTACATTTGATAGAGTCAGATTTGAAATCAGTTGCCGATTCTGTAGATATCATCGGAGCCTCTTTTAGCTCATAGTTTTGGTCTTACATTTGCCAGTTTTGCTCGGTCTTTCTGATCCAGCAGGAACAAGCTGACTAAAGGTTTCCTACCCAGCAGCATGAAGTCATTGCTGCTCGGTCCTTCTTAACCCCTCACTGTGCAGTATGAATGTACTCTGTCTCTTTATACGTCTATACTAACCAACTTTGCTAAAATCACACCTTGGTAATGTTGTTTTTTTCCACGTTATCCAAATCTATGTTATATTTTTGGTAACATTATTCCAAAGCTTCCCCACATTTTAAATTTGAATGAAGGTATCTCAATGGATCTCGTGTAATGCCGATGTATCCCCTGAGCATGCGTCTATGTTGTCTACATGAAGCTGTCATAAAGATAGTTGTTATCCAGTTGAATTAATATTTGAACAGTGCACTATTTATATCTTGGTTGTTTTAAATATATATTTTGACTGGGTGAAGGAGTTTAGCTATAAGAGAAACAAGATAAGGCAATGTTAGCGGCAGCTTGTGTCCCATCAATGCTTTCACGTTTCAGAGTGTAATAAATAAGTGATTTCTCATTATTGTGGTGGTCTGGTTTCTATTGTTTAACAGGAAGCACCGTAAATAGAAAGAAACATGACATGAGATTCACTCTGAGTGGGATTCAGTGACAGAGAGAAAACAGACTCGCATGCAAAGCACTGGATTATCAGTTCATTGTCCCTCCGGTGCGTGCATCTGACTGTGTGTGTGTGTGTGTGTGTGTGTGTGTGTGTGTGTGTGTGTGTGTGTGTGTGCCGGTGCAGAGTTGTGTCAAGGCTTTTCGTCTGGAGGTGGATCGTTCATCTCCTCAGTGGCGACAGCAGACGTCAACCTCTGTGTGAGGGATGGCTCTGAATCTGAACTAATCAGCCTTGCACACACACACACACACACACACACACACACACACACACACACACACACACACACACACACACACACACACACACCACACACACACACACACACACACACACACACACACACACACACACACACACACACACACACACACACACACACACTGACCAGTGCCTTAGAGATGGATTTTTTTTTCTTGCAACCTGACGTTTTTCTATTTTCATCGCTGAAGTTTTCGTAGAAACGTAGCCATGGTGTATTGGGAGGGAAACGAAATGAATGACATAAAGTAAATAACGAAATAGTGGTTTAAAAAATATATTGAAATGATGTCTGCTCATGATGTTATAATTTTGGTTTATGTTCAGAATGAGAATGAATCACTGGTTGTTTTGTTTGTGGTTGAAATTAAATCTGAAGAAAACCTCGATCAGTGACGCCGTTATTTTAATTTAAGTTGCTGCCATCGCAGTTAGAAAATAATGGACTATTATTGTTTGTGGTAGAAATACGACAATTTTTAAGTTGTTGGTTCTTTCCTTTGTAATAAGCGGGATAATTCTTAGGTAACATTAAGCTGTCTTTGTCTCTTTTCTGCTGTAACAACGAACATCTCCCCCATTCTGATTCTGATTCTGATGACTTACCGAAACTCTATTGGTAAGTCATCAAACTCCATCAACTACAACTTCTTCATACACAAAGGTTACTCAAAGTGCTACACAAACCAAACACATAACAAATCAAAACAATACTATCTGGTATATCCATAGCTCTGTGGTTAAGAAGAATACTTATTCCCAACACAGGACTGAATAAACCCAATATAAAAAAGTAAATAAACCAATTGTGTAAACCAGTGCTTCTCAAAGTGTGGTCCGCGGACCACTGGTGGTCCGTGAGTATATTGGTAACATTTCACATTTGAAATAAATAAATAAATTTCAGTTTTCCGCACTCTCGCGGGAATATCTCCGCAATGGAGCGAGGTTAAGTTTCACTTTCAATTGCATGATATAGCCCAGCGCAACACCTTCGTCACACATGTTGCCACTTGTTTGTACCATTTTCAGGCGATTTGTAATCTGTTCTAGAAAAACGATGTGTTTTTTTATATTTGTGGAGTTAGGTGGTCCACGAGTGTTTTTTTATTGGTTAAGTGGTCCTTGGTATGACAAAGTTTGAGTAACCCTGGTGTAAACCAATCATCACTGTCCAGCACACAGAAGGCAAGTGATCGTCCCTCACCTGCAGCAATAACGGAGATTCTCACCTGTGTTTAGTGATGTTACGTTCGCGAACGATCAGATTATTTTGAACGACTCTTTGGTACGAACGAAGGGAACCGAGTCGTACTTGGTGAGAGTCGATCTTGTTATCGTTGGTTCACTGCCTGCCATAAATCCACTCGCCTTTACGGGAACAGTGAAAAACCTTGATTTTGTTCCCCGAGCGTTTTCCGTGAAGACCCGCCCCTTCTCTGATTGGTTAGGTTTAGGCACGAGGAGTGAGATGTTGTGGGTCAGGGTTAGCCAATCAGAGGCAGAGTAGGGGGGTGGGTCTTAATGGAATACACATGAGAGAGATAAGTCATATCAAGTGGTACAGGTAGACGACGTGTTTTTCGGGTGAAAAATTGAGCAAAACGCGAAAACGCAGCAGAATTTGGATGCGCTTCAACAAAAACATAGGCAATGATAAAGCAGAGTGCAACATTTGTAAAGCCCAAATATCATTTAAAGCAGGGTCAATAAATAATCTCCACCCTCACTTAAAAAAAAACGGCATTTTTTGAACGGCTCTCGAAAAGGAACATAGACATAAGATCCGGCTCCCTTCAAAGAGCCCGAATTCCCATCACTATGTGTTGTAGTGCTTGAATAGAGTAAAAGCTCACCTGTGTTGTAGTGCAGTAATAGAGTACATTCTCACCTGTGTTGTAGTGCAGTAATATAGTACATTCTCACCTGTGTTGTAGTGCAGTAATATAGTACATTCTCACCTGTGTTGTAGTGCTTGAATAGAGTAACATCTCACCTGTGTTGTAGTGCTTGAATAGAGTAACATCTCACCTGTGTTGTAGTGCTTGAATAGAGTAACATCTCACCTGTGTTGTAGTGCTTGAATAGAGTAACATCTCACCTGTGTTGTAGTGCTTGAATAGAGTAACATCTCACCTGTGTTGTAGTGCAGTAATAGAGTACATTCTCACCTGTGTTGTAGTGCAGTAATAGAGTACATTCTCACCTGTGTTGTAGTGCAGTAATATAGTAACATCTCACCTGTGTTGTAGTGCAGTAATAGAGTAACTTCTCACCTGTGTTGTAGTGCAATAATAGAGTAACATCTCACCTGTGTTGTAGTGCAGTAATAGAGTACATTCTCACCTGTGTTGTAGTGCAATAATAGAGTAACTTCTCACCTGTGTTGTAGTGCAGTAATAGAGTAACATCTCACCTGTGTTGTAGTGCTTGAATAGAGTAACATCTCACCTGTGTTGTAGTGCAATAATAGAGTAACATCTCACCTGTGTTGTAGTGCTTGAATAGAGTAACATCTCACCTGTGTTGTAGTGCAGTAATAGAGTATATTCTCACCTGTGTTGTAGTGCTTGAATAGAGTAACCTCTCACCTGTGTTGCAGTGCAGTAATAGAGTAACTTCTCACCTGTGTTGTAGTGCTTGAATAGAGTAACATCTCACCTGTGTTGTAGTGCAGTAATGGAGTACATTCTCACCTGTGTTGTAGTGCTTGGTGCAGTAGCGCAGGTCCTTCTCGTCTTTGAGCAGAAACTGAGGTAGCGTCAGGCCGTCGGCCACCTGCACGGCTCCCTTCTCATCCCACTCGAACACCAGGTCGTTCATGGTGTATCCGACTGGAGAGGAGAAGACCAGGTGAGCCTCTTTTCATCAATGTGCAGGTCATTTGAGTTACTCTACTTCCCCTCGGGGGGGGAGATTATCTCTCTGATGTCTGGTCGGGGTGAAAGGTCACTCAGAGAGAGATAAACCCCCTGCAGGGTTTCATAGGTAAAGGGCCAACGCCACACAAATTGAAAATACTGTTATAATGCCCGCTGCTCTAAAAACTATTCTAAGGATTGGGATCGTTTATATCAGCAGAGTTATTTGTCCTTATTGCGGTGAAAAGGGGGGACATTAGAAAGAAGGAACGAGGAAGTGAAAGTAAGATATAAGAAGCAATAAAGGAAGTAGGAAAAGATGGAGAAATGAAGGTGGATAGAGGGGAAGGAAGGGTGAGTAAAAGTTAAAAACTGAATGGAAAATCGTTTATTGTAATAGGATAAAAAAGGCAATGAAAATAAATCTGTCCGCTGCTCTAAAACTATTCCAGGGATTGGTGGTCGTTTCTATAATCAGCAGGAAAGTGAGTAAAGTATCCAAAGCATAATTACAGGTAATACAAAGAAGATGTATTTGTCCTTATTGAGGTGTAAAGAGGGGAAATGAGAAAGAAGGAACGAGGAAGGGAAACTAATATATAAGACGGACAAATGAGAATAAAGGAAGTAGGAAAAGATGGAAGAATTGGGGAAAAATAATGTGGATGGGGAAGGGAACGAAAAAGATAACAACTAAATTAAACAGAAAATAATTATTATAATAGGAACAAATGAGGAGAAATAAGGTACGATTTATTTTCTTTGATTAGCTTGTCATTAGCAACGTCCCTCATCAATTGGTCTATACATATTTGTATTTATACTTATTATTTGTATTTATTATTACATTGTTTTATTTATTGTATTGTTTTTAATATTTTATTGTATTTATAAATTTTTTTGATGTATGTCTCACTTTTAAAAGAGTGGATTATATTTGTATATTTCAGCTCAGAGGGAAAGAATGAGAGGAGGAAGATAATACAATACAAAATATAAAAGAAGATGGGAATGAATTAGACATTAAAGAATGGTCTTGGGGAAGAAGAAGAAAGATGGAAGGACAACAGGGCGTTTTTTCAAATCTATTATTGATGATTATTTCTGAGCTGAATAAAAATCTATAAGAATGAAATCACACTACACACACTTCATTTTGAGAGTGAGATGGAACAGAAAATATGATTAAAAAAACCGAGGGAATTTTATATCGTTCCTTTTCTCCAAGACAACCGAAGTCCCTTTGTAGAAGAACAGAGCGAGAAATGCATATGTGTTTGTTACTGTGTTTGTGTGTGTGTGTGTGTGTGTGTGTGTGTGTGTGTGTGTGTGTGTGTGTGTGTGTGTGTGTGTGTGTGTGTGTGTGTGTGTGTGCGCGTGTTGATGACTCACAGCTCTCCAGTTGCATGATGCAGGTCTGGACGTCCATCGGGAAGTTCTTCAGATCCATGGGACAGGCCAGGATCAGTGTTATTCTGCAGACACACACACACACCACACACACACACACACACACACACACACACACACACACACACACCACACACACACACACACCACACACACACACACACACACACACACACACACACACACACACACACACACACACACACACACACA
>NW_022990279.1:0-12500 GCF_902827175.1 Gymnodraco acuticeps | reverse complement strand
ACTGCAGTCCTGCCGTCCTCTCTTGTGTCATGATGAGGTTCACGTAAAGCACGGTTAATGTATTATATTATTGAGGTGTCTCAAATATACGTCAATCAAGTGGCACCTGCTAACGGGGTGGTGGATGATAGGTTTACATCTAAAAACGTATTTTTCAAACATTATTATTTTTATTTTATTTTTCTTTCTTTTGTTACTTTTTTTTTTAACGGTCCGCGATCTACCCGCATCACACTCGCGATCTACCCGCATCACACTCGCGATCTACCCGCACCACACTCGCGATCTACCCGCATCACACTCGCGATCTACCCGCACCACACTCGCGATCTACCCGCATCACACTCGCGATCTACCCGCACCACACTCGCGATCTACCCGCATCACACTCGCGATCTACCCGCATCACACTCGCGATCTACCCGCACCACACTCGCGATCTACCCGCATCACACTCGCGATCTACCCGCACCACACTCGCGATCTACCCGCATCACACTTGCGATCTACCCGCACCACACTCGCGATCTACCCGCACCACACTCGCGATCTACCCGCACCACACTCGCGATCGACCGGTCGACGACCACTGCTTTATAGCATAACGTTAGCATTTAGCTTCTGGCCATTAGATTTATGATTCGAACATTTTAAAAGTAGGGTAGACATGTGGAGATTATCCGGCTGAACAAAACGTGCATTTATCAAACAGGTTCGTTTTCCACAGATCTTATTTTTTACAATATTCCTAAATCCTATGGAGAAATCCCGTTGCTTTTTTGTCGAAGGAACCAGCAGCTTACTTCCTGGTAAATACGTCATCCCTGCACCGCTCTATAAGAGCACTCCAAAGCACAAGATGAAGGTCTGATTGTTTCAATATAACCTCCAGACTTTCTCCATTTCCTCTCCTGCTGTGACCCCAAACTTTGCTATTACTGTTAAATCTCTTTTAAATGATCTTTACTCTCCATCAGTGCTAATGTGGCTTTTCCCGCTGTTAGATGTATTGTTGCACTTTTAATGAATTAGTTTGGATATTAGCAAGTTTCTCCATTCTGCAGCAATCATTTTAATAATGACCCTTTTTTGTCCACAGTCGTATTGCAAAAATAATTTTCTCCACTCATCTTGTACAACTGCTCGAAGTTAATTATATTGTTGCACTTTTAACAAATGAGTCTGGATATTAGCATTTTAATAATCCTTCTCATTATTGAATGAGGCTTTTCTATTCTTAATTAGAATGTAAAACCTCAAATGTTCTCTTCTTGCTGTGTAAACTCCACGAGTATAATGTACTCTGTCTTTTACAACTCCTACAAATTAATTATATTGTTGCACTTTTAATAAAATAAACAGAATACTAGCAAGATTCTAATTTCTGCAGCAATCCTTCTAATAATGAGGGGTTTTTTGTAATAGGAAGGTAACACCTGACGTTTTCTTCCAATTGCCGTCTACAGTTCCACAAGTAATAATAATGTACTCTGTCTTTTACAACTCTTAAAAGTGAATTGTATTGCTGCACTTTTAACAAATTAGTCTGATATTAGCAAGTTTCTCCATTCTGCAGCAATCATTTTAATAATTGAGCTATTTTTCATAGTTGCGATATAAAGACTTCCATTTTCTCCACTCGCCCGTCTACTTTTCCTGAGTAATAGGCCTACAATTATATTGTTGCACCTTCAATCTATTGATTGATTGAGTCTAGATATTAAGATATTAGCGGAATACTACATCTTGCAGCCATAATTTTAATAAAGGCTTTTTTTCACAGATATTTTCTCCCCTCACTGCCACCAACAGGTGAAGTGAATTATATTGCTGTGTGTTTAATTCATTAGTCTGGATACTAGCAAGATACTCCCTCCTGCAGCAACCCTTCTAATAATGAGACTTTTTTTGTAATAGGAAGGCAACGTTTTCTCCAATTGCCACCTACAGTTCCCAAGTAATAATGTACTGTGTCTTTACAACTCCTACAAGTTAATTATATTGCTGCACTTTTAACAAATGATTCTGGATATTAGCATTTTAATAATCCTTCTCATTATTGAATGAGGCTTTTCTATTCTTAATTAGAATGTAAAACCTCAAATGTTCTCTTCTTACGGCCCGTACACACAGCAGCTTTTTGGCGATTTGTCCCACCGCTTCCAGCGCGTCTCCGCCCATTGACTTTGAATGGGGATGACGTCACTTTCCCTCGCTTGTCGCCGAACTGCATTGTGGGGGGGCGAGGCGAAGATTTCCAGGATTTCCAGGATGTTCAGGATTCCAAAGTTGAACAATGTTCAACTTTTGAGGCTGAGCTGGAAGCGACAGCCAATCAGATCCGTTTATGCAAATCTGACAGTTCAAGCGCTAGCCAATCAAACCGCGTGCAAGCTGGGAGAACCAGACCCGCAGTTCATTTCTATATTCCACAAAAATGGAGGAGAACTTAGTTATTGCGGTAGCAAATCACCCGGTTCTTTATGACCAGTCCCTATTTACTTACCGGGATACAAACCGGAGGAACCAGGCATGGAGGGAGGTGGCAGAGACAGTGGGTGAAACTGGTAGGTTTTCGCTTGTTTGGGGATTTTATATCCAGTTTACTTCGTTGCTAGTTTACTTCGTTGCTGGCAAGCATAGACAGTATCATTAGCCAGCATGGAATGTAGCATAAAATAGCAACATAGACATTCATCTCATAAATGTTCAAAATGTTAAAAGAAATAGTGGAGAAGAACCGGGGTTTTTTGCTTTGTATGTCGGGGGCGGGAGATTCATGTGATTGGTTGTTGGTCGCGAAATCCCCAAGCTTTCAGACACGCCCAGCTCCAAGATTTTCAAGATTTTTGAAAAGCTGCTGTGTGGACGTACCGTTACTGTGTAAACTCCACGAGTAATAATGTACTCTGTCTTTTACAACTCGTACACGTTAATTATATTGTTGCACTTTTAACAAATGAGTCTGGATATTAGAAGAAAAGCTCCACCATGAAGCCATAATTGTAATAATTGGGCTAATCTTCTTAGTTGCGATGTTAAACCTCACATTTTCTCCACTAACCGTATTTTCTTCAATTGCTGTCTACAGTCCCCAAATTGTAATGTTCTCTGTCTTTTACAACTATTAAAAGTGAGATCCTATTGTTGCACTTTTAACTAATTAGTCTGCGTGTTAGCAAAATACTTTTTTTTCACAGTTTCACGTTTTCTCCACTTGCCTTCTACAGTTCCTGAGTAATAATGTACTCTGTCTTTTACAACTTCTAAAAGTTATATTTGTTGCACCTTTAACAAATTAGTCTGGATATCATAAAATATACAAATGAGGTTTTTTCTTAAACGTAAAACCTCTCGTTTTCTCCACTCACCGTATGCTGTAGAGCACGTTGCCGTTTTTAGATATGCGCAGCAGCTTGTTGTCGGTGGTGACCTCGTGGAAGTTGGCCCCCTTCTCATTGGCGAAGAACAAGTCAGGTTTCCAGATGGAGTCCAACATAGAGGGGTCGAGGTCCAGCGAGTCGTCGGGGGTACTCGCTGTACGCCAGACGAGGGTCGTTCCACTGCCTGCCGCAAGAAGATGTTCACTCTGTAGTCCTGAGAGGAGAGAGGAAATACATGAAGGGTTAGAGAGGGAGAACTAACTTCTGTAACGCATCTTATCACTCTTGTTGTGGCGTTTTAATCCGTTTCTACTACATTTTAAAGGTCACCTATTATGCAAAATCCACTTCCTCATGTCTCTTCTACATCAACATGTGTCCCCTCTTCTTCATGTCTCTTCTACATCAACATGTGTCCCCTCTTCTTCATGTCTCTTCTACATCAACATGTGTCCCCTCTTCTTCATGTCTCTTCTACATCAACATGTGTCCCCTCTTCTTCATGTCTCTTCTACATCAACATGTGTCCCCGTCTTCTTCATGTCTCTTCTACATCAACATGTGTCCTCTCTTCTTCATGTCTCTTCTACATCACCTGTGTCCCCTCTTCTTCATGTCTCTTCTACATCAACATGTGTCCCCTCTTCTTCATGTCTCCTCTACATCAACATGTGTCCCCTCTTCTTCATGTCTCTTCTACATCAACATGTGTCCCCTCTTCTTCATGTCTCTTCTACATCAACATGTGTCCCCTCATTCTTCATGTCTCTTCTACATCAACATGTGTCCCCTCATCTTCATGTCTCTTCTACATCAACATGTGTCCCCTCTTCTTCATGTCTCTTCTACATCAACATGTGTCTCCCCTCTTCTTCATGTCTCTTCTACATCAACATGTGTCCCCTCTTCTTCATGTCTCTTCTACATCAACATGTGTCCCCTCATTCTTCATGTCTCTTCTACATCAACTTGTCTCCCCCATCTTCAGTCTCTTCTACATCAACATTGTGCTCCCCCTCATCTTCATGTCTCTTCTACATCAACATGTGTCCCCTCTTCTTCATGTCTCTTCTACATCAACATGTGTCCCTCTTCTTCATGTCTCTTCTACATCAACATGTGTCCCCTCTTCTTCATGTCTCTTCTACATCAACATGTGTCCCCTCTTCTTCATGTCTCTTCTACATCAACATGTGTCCCCTCTTCTTCATGTCTCTTCTACATCAACATGTGTCCCCTCTTCTTCATGTCTCCTCTAACATCAACATGTGTCCCCTCTTCTTCATGTCTCTTCTACATCAACATGTGTCCCCTCTTCTTCATGTCTCTTCTACATCAACATGTGTTCCCCTCTTCTTCATGTCTCTTCTACATCAACATGTGTCCCCTCTTCTTCATGTCTCTTCTACATCAACATGTGTCTCCTCTTCTTCATGTCTCTTCTACATCAACTTGTCTCCCCTCTTCTTCATGTCTCTTCTACATCAACATGTGTCCCCTCTTCTTCATGTCTCTTCTACATCAACATGTGTCCCCTCTTCTTCATGTCTCTTCTACATCACATGTGTTCCCTCTTCTTCATGTCTCTTCTGCATCAACATGTGTCCCCTCTTCTTCATGTCTCTTCCACATCAACATGTGTCCCCTCTTCTTCATGTCTCCTCTACATCAACATGTGTCCCCTCTTCTTCATGTCTCCTCTACATCAACATGTGTCCCCCTCTTCTTCATGTCTCTTCCACATCAACATGTGTCCCCTCTTCTTCATGTCTCCTCTACATCAACATGTGTCCCCTCTTCTTCATGTCTCCTCTACATCAACATGTGTCCCCTCTTCTTCATGTCTCTTCTACATCAACATGTGTCCCCTCTTCTTCATGTCTCTTCTACATCAACATGTGTCCCCTCTTCTCCATGTCTCTTCTACATCAACATGTGTCCCCTCTGTGGAAAGAGACTCTGAAAGTTTCAGGAACAAAGATTCTCTCTCTTTTTGATCCATTTCTATAAAAACTTAATGAGCTGATCAGATTTTGGCCACTTTATGATGTCATAACGATTTTATACAAGTGCACTGCAGTTTTTTAAAAAGGTCACTCAATGGACTTTGAAATTAAGAGAAACACTGACTCTATTTTACATAATTAAGAAAATACTTCATCGTCTATAAATCATTATTAAAAATAAAACAAATATTAGTTAAGTGACCAATAACAACTGCCAACCTAAGAGGAGTTACTAACTTACTTTACTAGGACAAACCCGAATGACTGTACCCCAAATACAAGCAGGTATTAACGTCTACAGGCGATCTATATCTTTGTTAAGGCCAAGTTTTCTTGCGTATATTACCATTTGAAGATGTTATTGAAAATGTAATGAAATAATCCTTTGACAATAAACTATAATCTAATTTGCACATTTTTCTAATTTAATATGAGTCGTTACAACAGAACCAATTATAAGCTATGTTCTCTTGAGGTCCAAAGTCTCTCCGAAGCAGACGAGGCGATTGGAGGAATATTGATTCGGCAGAGACACTGAATTACAACAAACCGGCAGAAGTCATAAAGCATAGATCCCAGAAAACACATGAACAGGAGGTTCTGCAGAGAGATGAATGTTATACGGGTTAAAGATAAAGGAAAGGGATGAAGAGAGTCTAATCGAGGGTCAGTGCACGGCTGAATCGAGAAGCTGTGACTCGATATGGAGGAAGGGATGGTGGCGGATGTACAGATGGAGCGATGGACGGGACTTTGCGGTTGGATGAGCAGGTTTTTATGGGTCTTCATCCATATGTCATTTTCTGCTTTATATGAATGTAAGAGAGATTTTACTGATCCGGACGAGCTGTGGCCTCGAGACGCATCTGAGATCATTTTGACCTCCTATGAGCCTCTGTGCTTTTTGAAACGTTTGTATGACAATATCAATATATGACAAACGATATCTTGACAGCGTATCACTGCGGTTGTATGATAATCCATCATAGCCCAACTTTATCTATATGTTGGTATGTATGTGTCCGACTATACTATATTGTTTTCTTCACCATTATTATCATTTTTGCCCTCAAACTTCGTATGGGATTCACCGCTGAGTCCGCTAACCGTTATAGCCAAGAGGACGATTCACGTACAACGATAACAGTTCTGTCTGCCGTCCAATCTTATTAAACAATGAACTCCACTGTCTTTGTTATGTCAATTTCTGTCTGAAACAAATCAAGCTTGTACTTCACAAAGAAGAAAGACTTTTCTCGAGGCGGCCTCATGCAGCAACATTTGCTTACACCTCATTGGAAACAATTGGAAACACTCAATCATTTACAAGTACAGCTAATTGAACTCTACTCTTATTTCTTAACTTGTGTTTGGACGCGTAGGGTTAGGGTTGTGTATGCTTGTAGTTTGTCAGAGTTATTTTTCTTCCAAGAACAAGACTAACACCACCCAAAAGGAGAACTTTCAGAAGGCGGTAGTCTGAAAAAACCCGGCCAAATCAAGCTTGTAATTCACGTATTCCTGAAAGCTTAAATATTTTCAACTCGCTCTACAAAACATATACCTTGTTTTTTATTATGTTCCTCACTTGTTATTGTCATTTTCTGTCATACTTTGTAAAGCGCTTTGGGCTGCGTCCAGCATGAAAGGGGCTATATAAATAAAGTTCATTATTATTAGTATGTCTTGGAATGACCTTCAACCACGCTTCAAACTGACGCCACTTGTCTCAATAGCATGTTTTGAATTGAAGTTGTCTGAAGTCCTTACCACCAGCTGCTCTCGCAGTAATAAGTAGTGCACCTTTCTTACGGCCCGTCCACACAGCGGCGTGCGTTGACGCTTGCCGGCTGGCGTGTCTGACACTCGACCAACAACCAATCACATGAATCTCCCGCCCCTGACACACAAGCAGCGGTTTGATTGGCTAGAGCTTGTACTGGCATATGATTCGATTGGCTGAAGCTTCTGCCGAGGCGGCAAAAGTTGAACATTGCTCAACTTTTGCAGCGAACCACGCCAGCAACGCTCCGCGTCGCTTCCCACGATGCAGTTCGGCTAAAAGTGACGTCACCCCATTCAAAGTGGATGGGCAGAAGCGTTGGAAGCTTCAACGCACGCTGCTGTGTGGACGGGCCGTTACTGTCCTAATGTGCACAATGTAGGGACTGCTTTTTTGTCTTTTGTTTTCTTAGTTATGTTCTCTGTATTTTATATGTTTGTGTTATGTGTAACGTTGCTGCCTTCTTGGCCAGGTCAGCATTGCCAATGAGATTCTATCTCGATGCTTTTATCTGGTTAAAAAAAATAAAAAATGATTATTATTATTTCTGAACTTGTTTTTGGAAGATTTTTGATGCCTGTAGTGTAGACGGGCCGTTATGGTTGAGTACGCTTGTAGTTTGGCTTTGCAGTCTTACTTGTCTTCCAAAACAGTAGTAACAGTCGTAGAAGTACAGTAGTTGGGTACAGAGACAGATAGATGGATGAGCAGAGTTACCCGGCTACAGATCTGAAGGTCACTGCTCTCTCTTTAGTCTTACAGCGAGATGGAGAGATACAGCGAGTCGACAGACACAGGGATTGATGAACGGGAGATAGAAGACTGTCGTTTTTCAAAGACATTCACAAGAGCCTACAAATAAGAGATAATAACGAGTGCTTCTGCTGGTTGTTTTTGCATTGAGTAGGAGGGATTTCTAAGGCTCAAAGAACAAAGCCTTTCCCTTTGTGTGTCAGAACAATCACCTTCAGAACAAGACTTGAAACAACCAGCTCAAAAACACCAGTGTGCGCCCATTGTTTTGGTTGTTGGGCAGATTTCATGCTCTCGTACTCAGTCTTTTACAAGGTCAGGAATCCTTGGTGCTGTTTGTGAACCTTTTACAGAACCGTCTTTAGAGGAAGACTGAAATGTACAAGTAATAAAACAACAACTTATGATTCTCAGACACATGTGACACGGTATCCTTACACTCATGTGTTTGAAAACTAAGTCATGCTCCATTATCTAATATTAAGAAATCCTTGGTTCTGACCACTGATACATAGGAGGAGGACTACGAGGGTCACATATGCATTTTTTTTTTATCTGACCAAAAGTGAATGTTTTTCACTTCTGAGAAAAAAGTCAGAATTCAAAATGTTGTAAAATTAAGACTTTCTTTTGAGATTTTCCAGAAAAATAGTAACTTTGTAAATCAGAAAATATTCATTAATCCCACACACGTGTGCAACCCAAGTAGCACTTAGTCACACCAAATCAGAAGTTAAATGAATACATTACTTGGTCCTGAATCAAGCAATATCAGGCAAACATTTATATATTGAAATTGTATTAGTTTCACTGCAAGTTTGACCACATCACACCAGTTCTGGCTTCGCTCCACTGGCTTCCTGTCCATTTTAGAGTCCATTTTAAGATTGTATTGTTTGTCTTTAAATCTCTTAATGGGCTGGCCCCAGAGTACATCTCCGACCTCCTACAGGTGTACACCCCCTCAAGGGCTTTGAGGTCGGCTGATCAGCTGCTGCTTGTAGTCCCAAAAACAAAACAAAAGACCAGGGGAGACCGAGCGTTCTCATCGTAGCCCCCAGGCTCTGGAACGACCCTCAGGTTAAATTGTCGCCCACTCTTGAAGTTTTTAAGTCCCGCCTAAAAACCCACCTCTTTTCCCTCGCTTACCAGTCAGTCTGAGCTGTGTCATACCTATTTGTTTGCTTTTACTGTCTGTCCATAGCCTTTATGTGCCTTGTATTTATTCTTATGTGTGCTTTTTATCTATTCGTGTAATATTATATTTTATTATAATTGTATGTTCATTGTGAAGCACTTTGGCAAACCCTCTGTTTTTAAACTGTGCTATATAAATAAAGTGGATTGGATTAGATTAGTTTAGGATAAGAGGAACCATCTTGTTGTCAAGGGGTTCCTACAAACAACAAGTCAGAAACAAATAAATAAATAAAGACAAAGCAAAACAAACAAAATACAATCACTGTCAGGGTTGGGGAAAAATAGGACCCAAATGCAGATTGAGGAGGAAGCCGGTTTCAAAAGGAAACAAAAGGCGAGCTTTATTTAACAAAAGCTGAACAAAAACAAGAATCCAAGAACAGGTACGAGGTAGCATCCAAACGAAGGTGACTGTGACCAACATGAAGGAGGACGTGAACGACAAACAATGAACCAACACCGAACACAGGAAGAGACAAGACTAAATACAGGGAGGGGTAATCACGAGACGAGCAACAGCCGGACGGGAGGAGAAACACAAGGGCAACAGGTGAACACAATCAGACAATCAGACACCAGGGAAACTAACGACAGGGAGAAGACAAGACACAGGGAGAACAGAATTGCAAAAATAAAACCATGACAAGACAGACCGAAAACTAAAACTGTGACATAAAACTAAGATCGTGACAATCACCTCCACTGTCGGGCCACATACTTTGCCGCCTTCAAACTAAAAAGCCTCCGTAGCATTACATCCTGATACAGCTTGTCTTCTACTGAAAGACTAGTCAAACGTTCGACTTTTGACTCAGGGAAAGCCGCTGCTCTTTGCTTTACTGATTCAAATCAAAGATTCAGAGTCTGGGTTTTAAAAGGTTTCCTCCAGCTGGTGTCTGATCCGACCGGGGGTTAAACCCTGCAGCGTTTAGACGAACCTCCACCAGGAGACTTTTAAACCTCTGCTGTTAAACTGAGGGATCAATACAGCGCCTGCAGGTCTGACTGGGAGAGTTTTAACACATATCCCTGCACCTAGCTTTACAAGAACCAGTTCCAGTACCAATTTTAGGTTCTTGAATTTTTAAAAGAATCACACTTGAAGAGCTGCCTGCGCTGACAAAATGTATAAACATATCTGGTTCAGGGTGCAGGACATTGAATGTTTTAGATACCAATTTCAATTAAATGCAATAAGTATACTGCTCAGAATCAGAATACCTTTATTAGTCCCACAGAGGGGACATTTGCAACGTTTACGTATAGTGCATAGTGTACGTTTATGGGTGAAAAACACACACTATTAGTTGTTTTAAAAAAAAAAAATCTTAAATAGAAAAAGAAAAACTAGAAGATATAGTAATTTTTACTTTTAAATTGTAACGTCAGTATTTACTCCCAAAAAAACACTAATGGTGTCATTTGTCTGGTGAGAACAGAGCTCCATAACCTAAAGCTTGCAAATAAATGTATATATTTTAGGACATAGCACATGAAATGTTATATATAGCAACAGATGACAATGTGCCTACAGAAAGACATGGAATACATGTGCTGTTTGTGTGCTTCTTGGTGAATAACATACATTATGAGTTATTTGATTGTAAAAATGTTACTTAAACACACCCATATTATTGCAGATCTGTCCTACTGGAAGTGGTGTTTGCACCTCATGGCCACCAGAAGTAATAACTCTCAAAGAAACGATATCAATAATTGAAAAAACGAAGGTTATTCGTGTCATTTTCCCGCGAACCGACCATCTCCTCTAATGGTTGTTTTCAGGGTTAACGCTAGCATAAGGTTAAGGTCAGGGTTTGAATTAAGATCGATCGAGGTAGCAATATTAACTGTTACACCCTCAGAACTGTAATGTATTTAATCCAGCGCCTGTTTCACAATCAGAGATGGAGTGTCCTCATTCGGGGCGGGGTGGCATTTAGCTCGCCTCTCCATCCCCTTAATTGTCAATTATTCTCAGAATATGGAGCTGGGCCACTTCGTCCCGGCTGCAGCCGTCATTAAACTGCGAGGCGTAGCAGAGAGAGAAGAGCACGGCCGGCAGCCCAGCAGGTGGCATTTAAAGTGCGTGTGTGAGATACAGTCACATGGAAATCAGCCTCCTCCGTGAGACCCTTTCGCCGTTTATCACTGTTTATTACGAGGAATATCTCACATGAAACAAACAAGCTTGCCCTTTCAGAAGGAGTCGCCTTTTTCTTCTGCACCAGATATGATGAATAACCTGAAATGGCGCGAGATAAGGAGAGAGGGAACATGGAGGAGAGGAAGGAGACCACATCAGTCATAAACCCGCCTGCGGTTCAACACCAGCTCGGAAAAGGGCAAAAGTCGAGAGGAAATGGCCTTTACGCCATCGCTAAAGACAATTGAATTATGAATTCAGTGGTCACACAACTCTGACTTTACACACAGCTAATGTTGTGATGATGTTGAACTTTAGCACCAGCTCTTTATTCTACAGGGCTAAGAAATGTCTTTAAAGGACATATGTGCTGTTATCAGGTGTATATCAGTATGTAGGTCTCTACTTTAAAGAGTCCTCTCCTGCTGATGTTCAGGTGTATATCAGTATGTAGTGTCTCTACTTTAAAGAGTCCTCTCCTGCTGATGTTCAGGTGTATATCAGTATGTAGTGTCTCTACTTTAAAGAGTCCTCTCTGCTGATGTTCAGGTGTATATCAGTATGTAGTGTCTCTACTTTAAAGAGTCCTCTCCTGCTGATGTTCAGGTGTATATCAGTATGTAGTGTCTCTACTTTAAAGAGTCCTCTCCTGCTGATGTTCAGGTGTATATCAGTATGTAGTGTCTCTACTTTAAAGAGTCCTCTCCTGCTGATGTTCAGGTGTATATCAGTGTAGTGTCGCTACTTTAAAGAGTCCTCTCCTGCTGATGTTCAGGTGTATATCAGTATGTAGTGTCTACTTTAAAGAGTCCTCTCCTGCGGATGTTCAGGTGTATATTAGTGTATGTAGGTCTCTACTTTAAAGAGTCCTCTCCTGCTGATGTTCAGGTGTATATCAGTATGTAGTGTCTCTACTTTAAAGAGTCCTCTCCTGCTGATGTTCAGGTGTATATCAGTATGTAGTGTCTCTACTTTAAAGAGTCCTCTCCTGCTGATGTTCAGGTGTATATCAGTATGTAGTGTCTCTACTTTAAAGAGTCCTCTCCTGCTGATGTTCAGGTGTATATCAGTATGTAGGGTCTCTACTTTAAAGAGTCCTCTCCTGCTGATGTTCAGGTGTATATCAGTATGTAGGTCTCTACTTTAAAGAGTCCTCTCCTGCTGATGTTCAGGTGTATATCAGTATGTAGTATCTACTTTAAGAGTCCTCGCCTGCTGATGTTCAGGGG